>NC_045554.1:42009714-42020220 GCF_009769535.1 Thamnophis elegans | reverse complement strand
GCAATAGCAATAGCAGTTAGACTTATATACCGCTTCATAGGGCTTTCAGTCCTCTCTAAGCGGTTTACAGAGTCAGCATATTGCCCCCACAGTCTGGGTCCCCATTTCACCCACCTTGGAAGGATGGAAGGCTGAGTCAACCTTGAGCCGGTGAGATTAGAACCGCTGAACTGCAGATAATAGTCAGCTGAAGTGGCCTGCAGCACTGCACCCTAACCACTGCGCCACCTCGGCTCTTGAAGACAGCTGTGTGTTTTTTTCTGAAATGAGAAACCCAGTCTTGGATGCCTATAACCAAACCCTTTGGAACACACTCAAGATCTCTACCTTTGTAAGTTTAGAATTCCAAGGTTGGTACGGAGTGCAGAGCAGGAGGAGACTGTGAATAAATTAGAGGCTGCTTTGAATCTATGATTTCCAAACCGTTGTTTCTAATGGATAGGGGGTGAGGGGGGAAATCATCTTAGAAAAATAAACAGAAAAGGAGGAGGTGGAAGCTGCTTTCTCTTTTCATATCTGCGTGAGCCCAGCAGGAGCGTGGATAAAACAAGCCTTAAAACCTTTAGATCTTTCTCCGTTCGCCGCGTGAGCTCTTCTGTAAAAGTTTAGGGCTTAAGCCATTAAGCTCTTAATTAAATATCACAATTAAAATTTGTGCTGCCGTTCTTCTTCTAAAGATTCCATTGGAGGGACTTGCTGGAGAGCCGAAGCTTGTGAGGCCCCCATTTCCAAACAGAACTGGGCTTCGCTTTTGATTTCCGGATTTTCTCTTTAATAAAGATATTTCAAGAGAGAAAGGGAAGAGGAGAAAGGGGGGGGGGGAAACACAGAGCATTTTGATGCATTCTTTGGTCGCCGAGTATAGAAGATAAAGTTTAAGAATTAAACAGAATACTTGCTACTTCTGGTGGTTGGGGGGGGGAAGGAGAGGAAAGAATAAAGATAAATAATAAAAAAATAACTCAGTCTTTCTGGCTGAACGGTTTTAGCTCTGGAAGTCATACATCAAACCTTGTTTGAAAAGTACACTAGCCGAGTTGGTTATTGTATGGAGCAGAATTGCCCAGTTGGAGTTGTGCTTCAATCCACACAGTGGTTTTTTTTTCTCCTTCCAATGCTTGCTCGGTCATTTTGCTTCTCCCATGGGGAAGGATGAATTTAATTATCTGGTCTGCATTGTGCTTTATTTCTTAGAAAGAATAGCCATACAATGCAAGCTTTCAAAAGACCCTATGTATTTTCTTAAGATATGCATCTGTGGGTATTGGGGTAGGGGTAGGAGGGCTTCACGGAGGTGTGATGAGATGGATATGGATGGCGTTGTCTTTTGAGAAGCTTCCCTGTTCCTCTGTGAAAATAACTTGTGAGGAAAAGGCCTTAGAAGTGAAAGAATGAGAAAGGTAGGCATAGGGTTTGATGACTCTAATGAAATTTTGGGATATTTTGGGGTGTGTATAGCAATAACAATAGCATTTAGACTCATATATCACTTCACAGCCCTCTCTAAGCGGTTTACAGAGTCAGCTTATTGCCCCCAACAATCTGGGTCCTCATTTTACCCACCTTGGAAGGATGGAAGGCTGAGTCAACCTTTAGGCGGAAGGAAGGAAGGAAGGAAGGAAGGAAGGAAGGAAGGAAGGAAGGAAGGAAGGAAGGCTTTGTCAACCTTTAGGAGGGGGAAGGAAGGAAGGAAGGAAGGAAGGAAGGAAGGAAGGAAGGAGGGAGGGAAGGAAGGTTGTGTCAACCTTTAGGAAGGAGAAGGAAGGAAGGAAAAAAGGAAGAAAGGATGGATGGAAGGCTGAGTCAACCTTTTGAAGGAAGGAAGGAAGGAAGGAAGAAAGGATGGAAGGCTGAGAACCTTTAGGAGGAAGGAAGGAAGGAAAAAAGGAAGGAAGGAAAAAAGGAAGGAAGGAAAAAAGGAAGGAAGGATGGATGGAAGGCTGAGTCAACCTTTTGAAGGAAGGAAGGAAGGAGGGAAGGAAGGAAAGAAGGAAGGAAGGAAGGAAGGAAGGAAGGCTGTGTCAACCTTTAGGAGGGGGAAGGAAGGAAGGAAGGAAGGAAGGAAGGAAGGAAGGAAGGAAGGAAGGTTGTGTCAACCTTTAGGAGGGGGAAGGAAGGAAGGAAAAAAGGAAGAAAGGATGGATGGAAGGCTGAGTCAACCTTTTGAAGGAAGGAAGGAAGGAAGGAAGGAAAAAAGGAAGGAAGGAAAAAAGGAAGGAAGGATGGATGGAGGGCTGAGTCAACCTTTTGAAGGAAGGAAGGAGGGAAGGAAGGAAAGAAGGAAGGAAGGCTGTCAACCTTTAGGAGGGGTAAGGAAGGAAGGAAAAAAGGAAGGAAGGATGGAAGGCTGAGTCAATCTTGAGCCAGTCAGGATCCAACAAAAACCAAAGTAGCATATTCAAAAATAATGAAGCTTCATCTTTTCTAATAGTAGTTTAATGGTGATGATTCTATCTTGTTGTTTCAGTGCCTCCATCATCCTCTGCCAACATGGGGCTTCTTCAGATGGGCAAAACTTCAATCCCTGTACACAAATGGAGAGGGTTAGACAAGACAGGCATTCATTTGTCAATTTTTAGCAGTCGTATCCAATTAGTTTATGAAGGAGAAATTTGATGTCCATCATTGCCTCTTCCAGCCAAAAATGAAAGTATTCCCAATATAGGATATATTGTATATAATTGTACAACAGCCACAGAAGACTCAAATTTCTGAGTGCAATTCCATGGAGTGCTTTAAAACCCGTTTGTGAATGAAAATTATTCCAGAATGAAAAGTCTAATTATACTTCTCATTTCCACAACAAATTTAACAATTTTTGAAGCTGGAAGAACTTAACTGTAGGCAAGCTAAAAGAAATTAGCCTAATGTTAGGCCTAATTGCCTAAATATTTATATCGGATGCCAGATTTGAGTGGGTGGCATTCAAATCTTAAAACATTGCAAAGTGTCTTAAATATGGAGGCAATCATTGTCCCTGGTGCTCCCAACCTTCAAAGAGGCATCTCTTGAATTGTCTTTTTAAAAGTTCATTTTTTTTACTACTGTAAAAGACGCCTGCTCCTGGGGAAGAAAGCTATGGCAAATCTGGATGCCGTACTGAAAAGCAGAGACATCACCCTGACAACAAAAGTGTGTATAGTCAAAGCTATGATTTTCCCAGTTGCAATGGATGGCTGTGAAAGTTGGACCATAAGAAAGGCTGAAGAATAGAGACCTTTGAACTCTGGTGCTGGAGAAGACTCCTGCGAGTCCCTTGGACTGCAAGGCCATCCAACCGGTCAGTCCTAGAGGAGATCAACCCTGACTGCTCTTTAGAAGGCCAGATCCTGAAGAGGAAACTCAAATCCTTTGGCCACCTGATGAGAAGGAAGGACTCACAGGAGAAGAGCCTAATGCTGGGAACGACGGAGGGCAAAAGAAGAAAGGCACAACAGAGAATCAGGTGGCTGGATGGAGTCACCAAAACAGTTGGCCTGAACTTAAATGGACTCTGGGGGATGGTAGAGGACAGGAAGGCCTGGAGGAACATTGTCCATGGGGCTGAGATGGGTCAGACATGACTTCGCAACTAGCAACAACAACAGTACGCTGCTCTTTATCGTTGCTTACAAGAGTTAACTTCTCCTCTTGCTTCAGCCTAGTTAAAATTATTGCAACTTTTAATGCATTGCATTTGGAAGGCAGATTTCCCTTGGTTGAACATTTTGGAATTTGTGTCCTTTTTAATTGCCTGGAATTCATGACATTAGTGTGCAAAAGCCATAAACATACACAATCATAAAAAACGCATTTAGACACCCAAAGCAAAATCAATGGCATATTATTTTTCCTTTATTATTCCTAGAGGGACACAGATTGGGGTATTTATTTATACCAAGAACGACAAGAAAAACACAAATGCCACGCTTGGGATGATGCTAATGCTTGGTTGGGGTGTGTGTGTGTAAAAATAGAAAACAACCATCGCCGTCACCACCCTGCATTGCCCCGTTCTGTTTTGCAATGAAACACAATCGCGTTTCAGCTCGAAAACTCGCAATGCCAAGGGCAAAGTTGAAGGTCGAGCAGAGTCACCGGAAGGGCTGGGAACGCAGCAGCGAAAACCATTCAAGAGAGGTGAAGGCTGGCTGGTTTTGGACAAAGAAGCTTTGCAACCGGGGGTGGGGTGGGGAAGAAGGACTGAAATAGCAAAGACAAAAGGGTTCCTTTGCTTTATTCTTTTCTATTGCAAAAAAAAAAATCCTTCCAAGAGCTCTGCAAACAAAGGTTGCTTTGCTTCTGAAAATAATTAGCCACGGGGAAGGATCTCCCCCCTGTTTGCCGGTGCTGATATTTCTGCTGGCGTCCTCGGATTTTCAATGGCTGAACAAAAGGGAACTCCCAGCAGATGCTAGAGATTTTTCAGACAAGAGAGGCTGCGTGCCAGGGAGTAACCGACCCTAGGAGATGGTCTGCTTTCATTTCGAGAGGGCAGCCTGGCGTGGCCTGGCTGTTAGTCTACCCAACAGTGTTAGTCCTCTGTTAGTCTACCCAACAGTGTTAGTCCTCTGTTAGTCTACCCAACAGTGAGGGGACGGATCCTTGGAAACAGGAATCCATATAGGTCAGTGACAGAATCAGCAGCCTTTGGGCTGTTAGTGGACAGCTACAGAATGGAGGATCCTTGCTGGGTATTGTCTGGAATAGAATAGAATAGAATAACAGAGCTGGAAGGGACCTTAGAGGTCTTCTAGTCCAGCCCCCTGCTTAGGCAGGAAACCCTATACCGTTTCAGACAAATGGCTATCCAACATCTTCTTAAAGACTTCCAGTGTTGGAGCATTCACAACTTCTGGAGGCAAGTTGTTCCACTGATTAATTGTTCTAATTGTTAAGAAATTTCTCTTCAGTTCTAAGTTGCTTCTCTCCTTGATTAGTTTCCACCCATTGCTTCTTGTCCTACCCTCAGGTGCCTTGAATAGTTTGACTCCATCTTCTTTGTGGCAACCCCTGAGATATCGGAACACTGCTATCATGTCTCCCCTAATCCTTTTTTTCATTAAACTAGACATACCCAGTTCCTGCAACCGTTCTTCATATGTTTTAGCCTCCAGTCCCCTAATCATCTTCGTTGCTCTTCTCTGCCCTCTTTGTAGAGTCTCCACATATTTTCTACATCGTGGCGACCAAAACTGAATGCCATATTCCAAGTGTGGCCTTACCAAGGCCTTATGAAGTGGCATTAACACTTCACGTGATCTCGATTCTATCCCTCTGTTTATGCAGCCTGGAACTGTGTTGGCTTTTTTGGCAGCTGCTGCACACGGCTGGCTCCTATTTAAATGGTTGTCCACTAGGACTCCAAGATCCCACTCACAGTTACTATTATTGAACCAGGCACCTGATACACTGTTTAAGTTGGTCAGACTTGAACTCCCGGTGGCTGAATTTCCCCCATGCTGGCTAGAGGCATTCTGGGACTTGAAGTCCACCAGCTTAAATTTGCAGAGGTTTAAAAAGACTGATTTTAAACTAGACCCTAAACCACAAATCAGAATGGTTGTATATGTTGTTGATGGCATCTGCCACCAAAGGCAATCCGCCTTTGAATACTGATAGCAAGAAAACACATACAGAAGAATGTTATTATACCCTTGTGCTCTTCTCAAAGCAGCTAATTGGCCTCTATGGGAATTTTACAGTTTTTATACTGCTGGTGGGACTGAGCAGGCTAAAAATTTTTTCCTTGTTGGGTCTAACAGTTTTAGTTTAGGCTGTTTATTGTTTGCATTATGCTGTTATCTTAAACTCGGTCGTAAACTGGTTTCCCTTCCTGTAAGAAAAACGAGGAGATAGAGAAGGAAAATAAACATAGATTTATGCCACCTGAAGCCAGTCCCCTGTTCACTCTCTAGAAGATATAATATGCAAAGATCAATCAATAAAAATAATAGTATCAAGTGTACCCCCGACACCCCCCTTCCCAAGGAAAGATCAACTTCCCCATGGTATGATTTGTGGTATCTTGAAAGCATTTTTAATTTTCTTCCCGCAATGCCATATCTTGGGCTGTTTTTAGAAGAGAAGGCGGGGGGAGGAAATAGTTTAGCCCAGGGATGGACTTCAACTCCCAGAATTCCTGAGTCAGCAGGAAGTCCACAGATCATAAAGATGGCATAATTGCCTACCTTCTTTTCCTTGATCCTTGCTCTCCACCGGATTCCCTTGTTGTCCACCAGATCACCATTAAATGGAGCTGGACTTCAAGGCCATTACAGGACCCCATGTAAAATAAGTCTGCATAACAGTAGTACTTTTGAGGACGTGGAAGTTAGATTCCTACATGAAACCAAGAATTATGGAATCATCAGGGTATCAGATCAGATTACAAAACCTTCATTCACTCCTATGATTGTAAAAAAATGATTCACTTCTAGATGGGATAATTTGTGGAAGGACCTCAGACTTTGTCATATTGTGATGTGTGAACCAAACCACCACATTAAGGCATCCCGTAGTTATTTGCCTGAATATCATTTGTTATAGGAACACAGTACTTGCGTTCATTAACTTTATTAACTTACATTTAAGGTTTAGTGCTCGGTGGGAAGCAGTCAATTCTCAGCCCTTCCTTCTGATCAACTATGTAAGCATAACTTGATTTGTCCCTTCTGTAATTAAAGAAGAAAAAGATCCCAATTAAATGAGAGAATGTTCCTGCAGAATTGAGCCGTGGTAGTATTAAAAATTAATCAGTAGTTTATCAGAAACAGAGAAAATAGAGCACAACAGTTAAATGTTGCGCCAAAAACTCCCCGTTAGACAAGAACATGTTTAGTCAAACAAATATGAGGGCTTCAAACAATCAATTTGCGATAGCATACACACAATAAAAATGAACACTGCCTCTTGACTTATGTCATTTTTGTGAAGTGCCAGATACAGTTGGTTCTGCAAACTCAACCCATTGCATTCAAATGTGGCGCTTTTGTTATTTCCCTGGGATTATTTCTGAGCGAGAACATCAGCAGGACTCTTGAAGACATCTGTATAATTCAGGAAATAACTAGAGGATGGAAATGTATGGTCTTCCTTTGAAGAATGGCTAAATCCAGCTTCCCATTAAAAAAGAAATGAGACCAAATTGTAAATAATTTCTACAAATCCACATTGTTTATCGGACATTAATACAATTAAGTGGGTCCAGAGCAGTGGTGGGTTTCAAAAATTGTTCGAACCTACTCTGTGGGTATGGCCTCCTTTGTGGGAGTGGCTTGCTGCACATGTGACCAGATGGGAGTGGCTTGCCGCCCATCTGACCGGATATGAAGATGCCCACGACACTTGTCAGAACCACCTTAAATTACCTCATACACAGCACTGGCATGCATAAGAATAGGATGTCAACTTGTTTTTTAAAAGGCATCTTTGGTTTGTGTTAAAACAACTTCAACACACGCAATGTTCTGATTGCACCACAAATGCAGTAGTCATCCTTACCTTTCACAGAGGCATTGAGTTTTATAAATAGGAGCATGATAGGGTAGAATAATCATATCCAAGGACCAGTGATGGGTTTCAAAAATTTTGGAACCTCTTCTGTAGGTGTGGCCTGCTTTCCGGGTTCACTGGTGGAACCTCTTCTAACCAGTTCGGTAGATTTGATGAACCGGTTCTACCGAATAGGTGCGAACTGGTAGGAACCCACCTCTGGTCCAGAGATATTTCACAAGAAGAGTCCTCCACTCTTGTGCTTACGATAGAATCCTTTACGCCACCAGGCTCAAAATTTTGGGCTTGGACAACCTGGAGCTACACCGCCTACGGTCTGACCTAAGCATGGTACACAAAATTGTCTGCTACAACATCCTACCAGTCAACAATTACTTCAGCTTCAACCTCAATAATACATGGGCAAACAATAGATACAAACTCAAGGTAAATCACAGCGAACTTCATTGCAGAAAATACGACTTCAGCAACAGAGTGGTCAATGCCTGGAATGCTCTACCCGACTCCGTTGTTACTTCCTCAAACTCCCACAGCTTCAATCTCAAACTGTCCACTGTGGACCTCACCCCATTGCTAGGAGGTCTGTAAGGGGGTGTGCATAAGCGCACCAGCAAGCCTAACGTCTCTGTCCTACTCTCCCCGTTTATTTGGTTTCATTTTCCTTGTTCATGTCCATATTTAGACTTATACCTGTTATCTTGTACATGTTTGACAAACTAACTAAACAAAAATGAATAAATCAGAACAAGTAAGAAAATGAAGCGAGCTCACAGTTTGCTTGGTTTTATAAGCTCGGACATACAACTGTGAGTCTAATTGAAGAGAATATTTATAGCTTAACGTTGAGCAGTGGGGTCCTTGGGATTTGTCTGCTGAAGATGTCACCTAGTTGGATTATGAAACATCTGCTACAAAACAACCAAGCTCAGAAAGCACCAAGGAGCCCACAATCTGTTTTTCTGCGTCTGATTCTTCATGACAAGGTTAGGGTTAGTGTTGGCACACAACACTGTGCCACGTATTGCCTTGCCCAGAAACTAGTTACTTGGCAGCTCTCCAAGCAAGATAAGGTTTGTGTTGATAAATATTCCTTTGAAAGGCTGTTTGGTAAGCTTTGCTGACTGTGAACGAAAGGAATTCACGGTCGTGTAAATAAAAAAGGTTTTGCTGAAGAAGGAGAGCGGGTAGGAAGGGGAAGAGAGAGAGCAGGGGTAGGGAAGAGGTAAGGGAAGGAGGAAGGAGAAGGAGAGGAGGAAGGAAGTAGAGAAGGGAGGGAAGAAGGAAGGGAAAGGAGAGGAGGGTGGAAGGGAGAGAAAGAGAAGGAGAGATAGTAGGAAGGGAAGAGGAAGAGTGGAGGAGAGGCAAGGGAAGAAGAGGTAAGGAGAGGTGGGTGGAAGGGAGAGAAAGAGAAGGAGAGAGGGCAGGAAGAGGAAGAGAGAGGGTAGGAGTAGGGGAGAGGTAAGGGTAGAAGGAAGGGTAATCAGTGCAGGAAGGAAGGAAGTAGAGAAGGAAGGGAGGGAGAAAAGAAAGGGAAAATAAGGTGGTGTTACAACAGGCGCCAGGGATGGTAAACAAAGCAACCCAAACTGTATATTATAACCTTTTAAATGGAATAACAAAGGTATAAGAATGGCAAAGAAAAAGAATAACTATGTAAATGCATACCTATAATTGTATGTAAGAGAATAAATGATAGTAAGAATATAAAGCATAATATAGGTAAACAATATTTTGTTATAAATAGCTAAGTATAAATAAATGTAGAATAGTACATAAAAATGGATAACGAATAAGAGGACCATGAATGCAAGATAGAAATGTATAGAAGGGAAAACACTAACTGCAAAGAAACCGATACAGAACTGCTGTAGGATATACGATGGAACTTCTTGTTCCTATGTTGTTTTAAGTCATGTGTTTGTTTTTGTTGATGTGTTGATGTGTTTAAAATAAAAATAAAAATAAAATAAAAAAGAGGTTTTGCTGGGACCAAGACTCTGCTTCATGCTTTTTAAGGAAGCCTAAGTCAGAACACCAACTCTAGCATTCCAAGAAGGAACTTCTGTAATCCGAGATGGAGCATTATGGGCCAAGAGAATTCTTGAGAGAAGGACAAGTCTATTCAAGGTGCTGGTCGTAACCTATAAAGCCCTACATGGCATCGGACCTGGGTACCTGAGAGACCGCCTCCTGCCGATTACTTCCCTCAGACCGATCAGATCTCACAGGTTAGGTCTCCTCCGGATTCCATCTGCCAGCCAATGTCGGCTGGCGACTCCCCGGGGGAGAGCCTTCTCTGTTGCAGCTCCAGCCCTCTGGAATGACCTCCCCGTGGAGATCCGGACCCTTACTACCCTCCTGGCCTTCCGCAAAGCCACCAAGTCCTGGCTGCTCCAGCAGGCCAGGGGGCTTGTGAAACATCCAGCCCCACGGAAATTGTGAATGTTGTGTTTTTAAAGTGTTGTCTCTGTCTTTGTCTATTTATCCCCTTTCCCTTGTCTATTGTGAGCTGCCTGGAGTCCTTCGGGAGTGGGCGGCATACGAGACAAATAAATAAATAAATAAATAAATAAATAAATAAATAAATAAATAAATAAATATTTGCTAGTGGCTTATTTGGAATCTATTTAGTCGCTTCTAGTATTATCTAGTATAGAGCCGAGGTGGCGCAGTGGTTAAATGCAGCACTGCAGGCTACTGCTAGATCAGCAGTTCAGCGGTTCAAATCTCACCGGCTCAGGGTTGACTCAGCCTTCCATCCTTCCGAGGTGGGTAAAATGAGGACCCAGATTGTTGGGGGCAATATGCTGACTCTCTGTAAACCGCTTAGAGAGGGCTGAAAGCCCTATGAAGCGGTATATAAGTCTAACTGCTATTGCTATCTGCATGGCTTCCTCCGAAAGATGTATTTAGCCCCTTTAGTCAATTCACCCGTGATTTAAAAAGTTCTCCTAGCTGTCTTGCGGGGGTGTGTGTGTGCAAAATCTGCATAGTTGAATGGAGCACTAGATT
>NC_045554.1:41982214-42007214 GCF_009769535.1 Thamnophis elegans | reverse complement strand
TCAAAGACTTTGGCCACCTAATGAGAAGGACTCACTGGAGAAGAGCCTCATGCTGGGAAAGATGGAGGGCAAAAGAAGAAGAAGGGGACGACAGAGAATGAGGTGGCTGGATGGAGTCACTGAAGCAGTAGGCATGAGCTTAAATGAACTCTGAGGGATGGTAGAGGACAGGAAGGCCTGGAGGAACATTGTCCATGCAATGGTGATGGGTGGGACACAACTTTGCAACTAACAACAAAATATTCCATTGGCCATTCAATGGCCACCTTGAAATTCAAATTAAATCAGTGTTCATTCAAAACTAAGATGGGTTTTATAAAAAAAAACATAATTTGCTAGGCTCTCATACTGGACTAAGGTCATGGTGGACAGGTTTACCCATTGGGTGAAGCCAAAGCCAAAGAACCCACTGGAGATTTTACTATGGTAGGAAGTGATCCAAAGTATTGACACCAGCATAAACTGAGAAGGTGTCGGTTTTGCTGGCCCATCTCGTGCCAGCTGCCCAAGGATCAGGGGAGCTGGTAAAAAAAACAGCCCCTGGATGATGGAGAAACCACGTGACGCCATCCTGGGTGAGTTAGGTGGCCATATAAAATGCATAAAGAAACAAAGAAACGAATATCCCACGTTTCACCATGAAAGGGAGGCAAGAATTCTATTGGGTTGTGTTGTGTTGTGTTGGATTGAACTGGACTGGATTGAACTGGACTGGTATAGTATGGTATGATATCATATTGCATGGCATGGTATGAAGCAAGAAGGAGCCGAGGTGGTGCAGTGGTTAAATGCAGCACTGCAGGCTACTTCAGCTGACTGCAGTTCTGCAGTTCGGCTGTTCAAATCTCACCGGCTCAGGGTTGACTCAGCCTTCCATCCTTCCGAGGTGGGTGAAATGAGGACCCGGATTGTTGTTGAGGGCAATATGCTGACTCTGTAAACCGCTTAGAGAGAGCTGAAAGCCCTATGAAGTGGTATATAAGTCTAACTGCTATTGCTATTGCTATGATATGGTATCATATGGGAAGGGAGAGGAAGCAGGCAGGTATCTCCGCCCATTTAAGGGAGGCAAGAATTCTATGGATTGGGATGGGACCAGAGGTAGTATTCAACAGGTTCTGACCAGTTCCGGAGAACCAGTAGTGGAAATTTTGAGTAGTTCAGAGAACCAGTAAATACCACCTCTGGCTGGCCCCGCCCCCACCTATTCTCTGTCATCCGCGTTCCAGCTGATTAGTAGGAAAGGAGGATTCTGCAGTAACCTTCCCCTGCCACACCCACCAAGCCATGCCCACGAAACCGGAAGTAAAAAAAATTGAATCCCACCACTGATGGTATGGTATGGTATGGTATAGTATGGCATGGGAAGGGAAGGGAAGGGAAGAAGGCAGGCATCTCTGCCAATTTAAGGGAGGCAAGAATTCTATGGATTGGGATGGGATTGGATGGGAAGGAAGGAAGGGAAGAAAGCAGAAGGAGAAAGAAAAGAAGGAGGATGAGAAGGAAGAGAGGAAGGAGGAGGAAGGAAAGGGAGACAGGAAGAAAGGAAATGGGAAAGGGAAGGGAAGAAGGGAAGGGTGGGGAATAGAAAGCAATGGCAATGGAAGGAAGGAAGGAAGGAAGGAAGGAAGGAAGGAAGGAAGGAAGGAAGGAAGGAAGGAAGGAAGGAAGGAGAGTGAATATCCAGTAAAAGTCTTTGGGCAATTAGGACTACAAGTGCATTACCTTGCAACATTTCCTTATAGATCCCACTTGGGCATCTTCCTCCCCCTTCCTTCTCTTTCCCTTCCCTTGCTCCTATCAGATTTAACAGACTTATGGCTCTTTGAAATTATTTACATTATATAAAAAAGAAACATTTTACAAATTCCCCACCAGTGAGCTCATTAGTATAAATGATGGGCCATGAGTTCAGATTTCAAGTCAGCAGGTTTTTTTTAATCTTTCTCTCTCTCCCTCCCCCTCCGCCCACATTCCCCAAAGTTATCGCCAGCTATTTTTCACTATAATGCAGCAGCTGAAGAATATTAGATAGCAGGAAAATTGGTCTCCAGAGCAGGGGCGCAGGAGCAAAAAAAAGAGATTTCAGGGACCGGGTACGAGATTCTTTCTTGGATATAATCCAAATTAACACACATCCATTGTCTTTTGCAAATTAGGAATGCTCGTAATGGTTATCCTTTGGCCTGAGTTGGTCTGGAACTCCCAGTCTAAATATTTAAAGTGGGAATGTGAATCACCCTTTGGATCTTGCGTTTCCCCAAATTTTGCATGTTACTTTTATTTTCTTCACACCTTCTATTGCTCATCCTATTCTCACCACACCTGCAAACATTTTCTACTTGTCTTGCCTTGCCTTGCCTTCCCCTCCTTTCCTTCCTTCCTTCCTTCCTTCCTTCCTTCCTTCCTTCCTTCCTTCTTATTTTCCTTCCTGCCTCCCTTCCTTCCCTTCCTCTCTCCCCTCCTTTCCTTCCTTCCTTTCCTTCCTTCCTATTTTCCTTCCTTCCATCATCCCTCCCTTCTTTTCCTCCCTCCCTCCTTCCTTCCTGCCTCCCTTCCTTCCCTTCCCTCCCTCCCTCCCCTCCTTTCCTTCCTTCCTTCCATTATCCCTCCCTTCTTTTCCTCCCACCTGCCTGCCTGCCTCCATCCCCTCCTTTTCTTTCTTTCTTCCTTCCTTCCTTCCTTCCTGCCTGCCTGCCTGCCACCCTTCCTTCCCTTTTCTCCATTCCCTCCTTTCCTTCCTTCCCCCTTATTTTCCTTCATTCCATCATCCCTCCCTTCTTTTCCTCCCTCCCTCCTTCCTGCTTTCCTGCCTGCCTCCCTTCCTTGCCTTCCCTCCCTCCATCCCCTCCTTTCTTTCCTTCCTTCCTTCCTTCATCCCCTCCCATTCTTGGTGAGACATGATTCAATGGACTATTCATTTGTTTGTTTGTTTCCAGCCATGGCTACCAGAGAACTCCAACCAGGCACCAACTCCAAATCGTTAAGTTTCTGCCCGCAACGGTAGTCCACTGTAGAGATGGCAACTCTAGGAAACTGAGGGCAAGCCAAAGGGAGAGGCAAGAGCTATAAAGCCACACCACAATTTGAAGGGTCTCTATTAGAAAATGCAGACTGTACAATTGTAGGTCTGCAAAATCAATGCCAGTAGATGTGACAGTCAATAATATCAAGGAGATGAAAGTTCTAGGCTTTGTCATCAGCATACAAATCTGTGTGTGTGTGTGAGAGAGAGGGGGGGGCGGAGGGAGGGAGAGAGAGGGAGAGAGGGAGAGAGGGAGAGAGGGAGAGAGAGAGAGAGAGAGAGAGAGAGAGAGAGAGAGAGAGAGAGAGAGAGAGAGAGAGAGAGAGAGAGAATATGTGTGTTTATGGCCCCAAACTATATTGCTAGGCATTCTTTTGATCCTGCAAAGTGAGACTTTCTGTCTATCAATCTGATATATTCTTGCATTCCCAACTAGGCAAGATGATCAAGGGGCTGTACAACAGACAAAAGCATGCAAATGAGTAATAAACCAAACGGGGGAAAAAATCACTGTTAAAACATCATTAAAAATACAGCCAAACTGCCCCAAAGCCAATTCCATAGAAACGGTTTATATATATATATATATATATATATATATATATATATATATATATATATATATATATATATATATATATATATATATATATATATATATATATATGAGATATATTTATCAGCACAAATAAAACACAAATATAACAAAGGCAAGAGTAAAAATATTGGGTTTCTGTCGTGATGGACTCTTGTGACGAGCCGATTGACAGACGATGGAAGCAGTTAGTTTCCTCCCATAATTGGGGCTTACCAGGGGTTGTGACACTAAATATATACCTTCTTCCCTGGCTTCAGCTGATAAGGAGGAGACCTGTGGCTTAATGGCTAAGACGTTTGCCTAAGATGCAATATAGCACAGGTTCGAATCCCAGTAAGGGTATGGCTAGCTGATGAGAGCTAAATAGCTTGAAATAGATCTATACTAGTCTCCCTTTATTTATTTATCAGCACAAATAAAACATATATAACCAGAACCTATCATGCCAATGTAGTTGTCCACCAACAGCAACGTGAACCATCTGTACAATAAGCGCAATGAAAACTTGTCTGGTTGTTTTCGACATTTGGAAATATTGCAACCCAAAGTGTCAATCCTGATTCCCCCACCCCAAAAAACCTGATTCCCCCCCCCCACTGCCTTAGAACAAAAGAGGGAACCTAACCCAATTTCAATTTGGATTCAGCCCTGTGCTTTGTGGGGAGAAAAAGAATCTTTTTGTTGACCTTTGACACTGGATTAACTTTTAATTTACACTGAATGGCCAGGAGAAAAATGATAGATATTTAAAGGAAACATTATCCGCGTTTTAGAACGGCAGATGTTCTGTTCCCTGTTGCCATCCTTTGTCCTAAAGGAATTCTAGATCCAATTTTTTTTTAGAGATGCAATTGCAAATTCCATTCAGTTGCATAAAGAGCAATCACATCGGAATGAGGGAGAGAAACACTGCTGATATTCTGCAGACCAACCCCCCCTCCCAACAATTACATCTTCAAATATTTATTCAGGGAGATAACCAAAGCTGCATGGGTTCATTAATTCATCTGTGAAATAAATCAATTAATGGCTTTCATTGAAGAACTTAAACAACACATGCTACATAATTAGGCAAGCCGCTAGCGTTTTATAGAAAGGCTGCAACCCGCTTAATTTTGATTAATCATACGAACTCCGGTTAAGTAATCAATTAATCTCTATTGAGTTAAACTCGCACCAATTTGCACATGGGTAAAAACAAAACAGTTTTTTCCTAAATGACGCCTGCATGTGCTGTTTTATCCTTTTTTTAAAAAACAGCCGTTCTCTGGAACGCTGTCTGAAAAAAAAGGTTGTCTACTACAAAGAAGTAGATTTTTTGTACTTCGGCTATAATATGCACAGCCGTATTGATTAATTAGGAAGGCTCCGTTTTCGGATTGCCAAACTCAGTTTACAAGCAACCAATGTGGGGTTTTGTTAGAAAGGGATTCTGCAAAGTTGTGGTCCCTGGGATCTCAAGATGATTAAGTTAGGGACAACCGATCTAACTACGCAGGATCAGATTTGCAGAGACCAGATTCAAAGTCTTTAAAAATAGAGGCAGGAAGAAAACCTGTTTCACAACCGGGATGATTTCCACTAATCTGAAAAAATTAAAAATTAAAACAGAGGACCCCCAATTTTAACCTAGGACCAGTTGAACTAACTCCATCTTAATTTTGATCTTAATTGAATATCCTGCTAAATCATCCTTGTACTTCATCTCTGTCTAACTTGATTTTTTAAAGTTAAGACTGACTATTACTTTGCTTATCTTTAAAAGACTGTATATTACACCTGTATGGCTGTGAAGGTTGGACTGAGTGCCAAAGAATGGAGGCCTTTTGAACTCTGGTGCTGGAGAAGACTCCTGCACTTCCCTTGGACTGCAAGGCCATCCAACCGGTCAGTCCTAGAAGAGATCAACCCTGACTGCTCTTTAGAAGGCCAGACCCTGAAGTGGAAACTCAAATACTTTGGCCACCTGATGAGAAGGAAGGATTCACTGGAGAAGAGCCTCATGCTGGGAACGATGGAGGGCAAAAGAAGAAGGGCACAACAGAGAATCAGGTGGCTGGATGGAGTCACCAAAACAGTTGGCCTGAGCTTAAATGGACTCTGGGGGATGGTAGAGGACATGAAGGCCTGGAGGAACATCGTCCATGGGGATGCGATGGGTCGGACATGACTTTGCAACTAACCACAACATATAACACCTGGACTTTTATAAATGCATATGTCAGCCACTGCCAGATGTCTGTAATAAATGCTTAACATTCAAATTGTGTGATGATAAAACACAACTAGCAATAATGAAAACATTATTGTAGGTTTGCAACTGAAACTCGGGACTTAACGTTTTGGGGGCAAAAGCCCCATTGAGGTGCACTTAAAAGCAGAAGGCACAAAGAAGAGGTTCATCATGGTGTTAAGCAAACATCTCCCCTACTTCCTCTCTGCCTTTTAAATTGACCTCAGAGGTGGACTAGCTTCTAAGGCAAACATCATCTACAGAGGGATATTTCTTAAGGCTCAGGTAAATATTGGAAAAATTTCTCTGTTCTTCTGCTTCCTTTGAAATGAACTCCAGGACTTACAAGCCAGCTTCCGGAGCTGATGGTGCTGTTCATTACAAATGAACAAAAGCAGTTGTAGGAAGACCCAAAAAAAAATATGTTGAGATTCTAGAAAGTCTCAGAAAATGCAGAGAAGAGCAATCAAGATGAGGCTAAAACGTACAAAGAACAGTTTGCAAGAATTGGATTTAGCTTGATGAAAAGGAGGACTGGGGTGCCATGACATGAAGTGTTCCAATATCTAACAAAGAAGAGCGGGGTCAACTTGTTCTCCAACACACCAGAAGAAAAACTAAGAGAAACAGAGAAGAAACCATGGATGGAAGCTAATCAAGGAGAGAAGCAACTTAGAACAAAAGTGAAATTTCCTTGACAGTTAGAACAGTTAACCCATGGAACAGCTCGCCTTCAGAAGTTATGGAGGCTCCATCATTGGAGGCTTTTAAGATGACACTGGACATCCAGAATGGAGTAACATTTCCTGTCTGAGCAGGGGGTTGGACTAGTATTTTTCATTATATTTGTATTTGTATTTGTATTTGTATTTTATTATTTGTATGCCACCCTTCTCCGGGAGGACTCAGGGCAGCGAACAATTCAAGGGAGAAAAAAAGGGGGAACATAAAAGACAAAATACAGATAATAAAAATAGACAACAGTCGCACAACCATACATGTCGAGAGGGGAGGGAACTCATCACCCCCAGGTCTGCCGGCAAAGCCAGGTTTTGATGGCTTTTCGGAAGGCCTGGAGAGACGTGAGGGTCCGAATCCCTGTGGGGAGTTCATTCCAGAGGGCCGGAGCTGCCACAGAGAAGGCCCTCCCCCGGGTTAGGAGGAGGCCAACCCTGTGAGATCTAATGGGTCTTTGGGAGGTAATTGGCAGCAGGTGGTCTCTCAAGTACCCAGATCCAATACCATGAAGGGCTTTATAAGTTACGACTAGCACCTTGAAGCGTATCCGGAGACTGATCGGTAACCAGTGCAGCTCGCGGAGGATAGGTATAACGTGGGTGTACCGAGGTGCACCCACAATCGCTCGTGCAGCTGCGTTCTGGACGAGTTGAAGTCTCCGAATACTCTTCAAGGGCTGCCCCATGTAGAGCGCATATCTTTTTCAATGTCCACAAGCTAAGGGATTGAGCAGAAGGACAACAGAAGGCAGTTTTACCCAAATTGTTTTTTCCAATATGAAATAGAGGGGACACTTATATCATGTCTGTTTCTAGCTAGTGTAAGGAAGTTGAGAAGGTGAAATATGTAGACATATTTAATATAGTTTGTTTATTGACAAGGGCAGACAACAGTTCTTTAATTGACAGCTCTAGCAAGCACCAATCCAATTCAATTCAATTTATTGAGTTTGAATGCCGCCCTATTCCCGAGAGACTCAGGGCGGCTCACAATAAAAAAGGGAGGGGATACAAAAAAATAAAATAAAAACAACAATTTAAAATTCTACAACAGCCATAACCTCGGATGGGGAGATCGTATAACATGATTTACCCGTCTCTGTTATTTATTATTTATTTATTAATAAAATTTATAGGCCGCCCAATCCCGAAGGACTCAGCATTAACCAAATTTGTGTTGCAAACTATCAGCAACAACTTGTCAACTAAGGAGGTGTGAAGCACGAAAAAGGCAATCTATTTAGGCCATGTTATTACAGTCCTATAATATTTTTTTTAAAAAAAAATGAGGAACAATAAAGGAATCTGCTTAGAACTATAACGTGTCATTCTTGGATTTGGCTCAACAGAAATTAAAATTTGATTTTTAGAATCTGTGAAAATAATGCATCTCCTACTGGGCAAAATAGAATTCCTAGCTACGAGGGAGACAGTGCTGCCTTTTTATTTGCCACTATAAAAGTTTGATTGCAGGAATGATATAATCTGTTTAGAGTTAGCCTAACAAAAGAGGAGTTAAAGCTCAAATGAAAGATGATACTAACTTTCTTTAAGTTTATTTTAGAACATCTTTGTTAAAGATTTATACCCTGTATTTGTTCTGGGAAGTCGGGGGAGGGGGAAGGTTGGGGGGGTGGGCTCAGGTGGGGAGGGGAGGTAAATATTTGTAAAAGCCTTTTTTTTTAAATTTTCAATTAAAAAAAAGTTTGATTGCCAGCACTAAAATCTTGCAGGTAGGCAAAACGGGGTCTCCAAAATCGAAAACTAAAACCGAAAGACCCTGGCACAGCTCAGGAAATGTAATTTGTTCATCAGTAAAATGAGAACTGAGCCAGGTCCCCTGTATCACCCATGGAATGGAAACTAGAATATAAAAGCAGCCTTATACGAAGTCGAATAACTGTGTAATTTTTTGCACTGGCCATAACGTTGCAGGGTTCTAGAGTAGGTTTTTTCTAGAGACGCCAAGGATGGAATCAAAACCATATTTTGGCCTTCCAAGGAGCTACAGTGACCCTTCCTTGTTACAGAGGTGCGGATGGAGAATGAAGCATGGGACCTCTCCGCCTGTTTGAGAAATCAATTTTTGTGCTCCAAGCTCCGTTGTTGTTGTTTTTTAAAGCTTTTGAACGAAGGAAGCCAAGAAATGTTCTCCAAAATCGAGCATCAGTTGAAGTGACAGGACAGAACATATAACAATGTGACATTTGTGGCTTAGGCATTGTGACACCAGCTAAGTTGCCGTGGAGTGGTTGGGCATGATTTAATCTGGATCCCTGCACTAAAAAGAAAAATGGACTTAGCTCTTCCAAGGGTATAATTTTCTGCAGATAATAAGAGGTTGTAACCAGAGTTTGTGACGATTACTGCCTTATGCAGGGTTCTATTTAGTGGAAATATCGACATTCTACCAAATTTGAAATGGACTTTTTTTTTTAAAAAAAGGCCACACATCAGAGAGAGAAAAGATATGAAAAAGATTAAACAGGGGGCCCCGTTTAGACTTAACTGTAGCTTCTAAAACTGTGAAGAACGAAAATGATGGCATCCACCACTCTATTTACATGTATTGAAACGTGTCCATAAAACAAGTGTAGCAGGCTATATACCTAAGTAACATCATACATGTACCAGTGGTGGGTTTCAAAAAATTTTCAAACCTATTCTGTGGGTGTGGCCTCCTTTGTGGGAGTGGCTTGCTGGCCATGTGTTTTCCCTCTCTCTCTCTCTCTCTCTCTCTCTCTCTTTCTTTCCTTCTTTTTGTCTCTCTGTCCCTTTTTTCTTTTTTTCTTTCATCTCTCACTTTTTCGTTCTTCCTTCCTTCCTTCCTTCCTTCCTTTCTCTTTCTCTGTGTGAGTCTGTCTGTCTCTCTCTGTGTGTGTGTGGGGGGGGCTCTTTGCCTCTCTCTCTCTCCCTCCCTCCCTCCCTTCCTCTGTGTCTCTCTATGTGATTCTCTCTGTGTGTCTGTCTGTGTGTCTGTGTGTCTGTGTGTCTGTCTCTCTGTGTGTGTGTGTGTGTGTGTGTGTGTGTGTGTGTGTATCTGTCTCCTCCAGTGGTGGGTTTCAAAAAATTTTGGAAGCTCTTCTGTAGGTGTGGCCTGCTTTCCAGCTGCACTGGTGGAACCTCTTCTAACCGGTTCCGTAGATTTGACGAACCGGTTCTACCGAATAAGTGCGAACCGGTAGGAACCCACCTCTGACATGTACGCTTCGGACTCAGGCTACGGTTTCATGGCTGCAAATCCATGCCATTTCACCCCCAAGGTCACGAGAACGTAAAAAAAGCTTTGCTGACGAAGATTTTAAAATAATGATGATAACAATAATAATCCCTGCTCAGATTTTTGTGTTTGCATTTTGTAAACAAAGCCGCCAATACCGCAAAATGGGGAAAGGTTACACAGCGATGACAGTTTAATTTCAGCCCAGCCATGAAGCCATTTTCTCTTTCTGACAACGGGGTTGCAATTTTGTGTCACCCAATTCAAAATCAATGCTGGCAATAACCTATCTATAGAAAAGCAATTTTTGAGCCTAGCAGGTACTATAAATATGTTCCAGACTGGTGCAAGCAGTTAAGAGAGAGAAAAAATACGCCAAAGAATAGGAGTAATCTGAATGATGAAGTTTCTGCTCTCTAAAACGTTTGCAGCCTGAGAAAAAAAATCTTAGTTGCTTTTAAATCTACTTCGCTCAAAGAAGCTTTAGAAAAATATCCTAATCGGGAATAGGAGAAATAGACTTGATGGAGTCCAGTGGAGAATGGACATCCCTTTGCTGTCTAAGGAAATGAAGGACTAAGGGTGACATGATAGCAATGTTCCTTCCTTCCTCCCCCCCCCCCCCGCAAGTTTTTTATTTTATTTTTTATTTGACATTTTCCAAACATTAAAATCGCAAGGACACTTTTACAGCTTTCTGATTCTTTTTTTCTGATTCCGGGTTTTCCATTTTCCATTCTATTATTTTATGCATATTCTTCTTCGTTTACTTTCTCATTTTTACAATATATACATCTATGTACAATATTTCCATCTCTATTGCTTTCTAAATATATGCCATCTCTTTTCACTGTGTTTGCTACGTGTTCCTTATGCATTGATTTTACATCTCTTTTCAAGCCAGTTATACCACCTGTTCCATATCTTGTAGTACCCCGTTTCCTCTCTATCTCTTAGTTCCATTGTTAGTTTGTCCATTTCTGAGCATTCTAACACTTTTTTTTTATGATTTCTGCATTTGATGGAATTGTTTTTAGTTTCCAACTTTGGGCATATGGAATTCTGGCAGCAGTGATTATATGAAGCATTAAATATTGGATATCCTTACTAATATTTTTTTTAACTATTCCTAGAAGAAACAGCTCAGGGTTCATGCCAATTTTTTGTTCTATTATTTCTTCTAAACTTTTCTGAATTTTGGTTCAGAAAATTCTTTGGCTTTCGGACACGTCCATCACATATGATAGAAGGTTCCCTGTTGGTGGTTACATTTCCAACAGTTTGGGTGATCTATTTGGGAACATTTTGGCCAATTCTGTCGGGGGTAAATCAATGCCACCTATAAAACATTTTGTAAATGTTTTACTTATAGCATGCCGACATTGTCAATTTATAATTTTTTCCCATATTTTTTCCCAGTGCTCCAATATTATACCCGATGTTTTTAGCCCAAATTATCATTGTTTCCTTCACTTTTTATTTTATTTTATATGCATGTATCAATGCGTGAACAGTGTTGCATTTGGGCGTCATACATTGTAATACGAATAGAACTAGTAGAGTTAATCATAATTATTACATTCAACCAACTTATACATTTCTAATAGTAATACACATTTATATTAATTTATTCTCTATCATTATTTAATTATTCCATGTTCTCTCTTGCTGCTGCTTTTGTTTTATTATATAAAGGTGTATACACTAATATTCTCCCTTTCTCTTATTTCTGTCTCTTATTCTAACTTTTAATCATGTCATCCAGGTAGAGATGTTCCTTGAGTGGCTGCCACAAAGAAGAAGAGGGTAATCTATTCTCCAAAGCACCTGAGGGCAGGACAAGAAGCAATGGATGGAAACTAATCAAGGAGAGAAGCAACCTAGAACTAAGGAGAAATTTCCTGACAGTGAGAACAATTAATCAGTGGAAGGGCTTGCCTCCAGAAATTGTAGGTGCTCCTTCACTAGAGGTTTTTAAGAAGAGATTGGACCACCATTTGTCTGAAATGGTACATAGACTTTCCTGCTTGAGTAGCGGGTTGGACTAGAAGACCACCAAGGTCCCTTCCAACTCTGTTATCTGCAAGGATCTATTTTTATTTCATTCTCTTAATTAAAATGTCCCTGAAACAGATAAATTGGGAAGCAATAGCAATAGCAATAGCAGTTCGACTTATATACCGCTTCGTAGGGCTTTCAGCCCTCTCTAAGCAGTTTATAGCAATAGCAGTTAGACTTATATACCGCTTCATAGGGCTTTCAGCCCTCTCTAAGCGGTTTACAGAGTCAGCGTATTGCCCCCAACAACAATCCGGGTCCTCATTTTATCCACCTCGGAAGGATGGAAGGCTGAGTCAACCCTGAGCTGGTGAGATTTGAACCGCTGAACTGCAGATAACAGTCAGCTGAAGTGGCCTGCAGTACTGCACCCTAACCACTGCGCCACCTCGGCTCTCCAGAGTCAGCATATCGCCCCCACAGTCTGAGTCCTCATTTTACCCACCTCGGAAGGATGGAAGGCTGAGTCAACTCTGAGCCGGTGAGATTTGAACCGCCGAACTGCAGATAACAGTCAGCTGAAGTGGCTGCAGTACAGCACTCTAACCACTGCGCCACCTCAGCTCTGCAGGCCTGCAAAATTCACGCTCTTAACATTCTACGTGGATCCTGTATGCACTCAAAGTCCTTACACAACAATAACAACAACAAAAGGAGTGCTAGCCATAGCTAATTTCTTTTTCTTAGTTTGGAAATCACCTGTCTTCCTAAAAAACCCTCTGAAATTTGCTGTGGTGTTAGAGATCATTCCTGAAGAACAGGAGTGACAATAGGGAACAAATTTACCCAATCTAATTTGGATTTGGGGGTGTTCTTATTAGCCACACCCACCAACCCATTTTTTTTGAGAGAGAGAGAGACTATTTATCGACAGAAGACAATATTTGCAGCTCAGGATTTAACTGTGGGGTCCTTGGTGCTCTCTGAGCTTGGTGGTTTTCTTGCAGACATTTCATCACCAAACTAGGCAACACCATCAGTGCTAGAAGGGCATAGGGTTTGCTCTTCTTTTTATATGTTCGTGGTGTCCACTTTCCAGAAGTACAGGTAGCCCTTGACTTACAACAGTTTGTTTACTGACCGTTTCGAAGTTACAATGGCACTGGGAAAAGGGAACTTACGACCATGGTGGCATGATCAAAAAATCATGTGATCAAAATTCAACTGACTCATATTTATGACGGTTGCGGTGTCCTGTGGTCACGTCATCCTCTTTTATGAGCAAAGTCCAGATTCACGTAACAACCACGTTACTAACTTAACAACGGCAGTGACTTAACAAGTATGGCCATTATGGTCGGAAAAGGGAGCAAAAAATTCACCCAACAACCGTCACACTTAGCAACAGAAATTTGGGGCTGAATTGTGGCGATAGGCTGAGGCTTATCTGCATTCTACAAAAAGGATGCTTATTCGTACCATGGAGAAAATGTAGGGGGGAAATGGCTGCTGATTGGGAATGCAGTCTTATTTACCCAGGACTCATCTTGCATATTACGAGATCTATCCCTAGGTAATTATTCCCAGAACTACACTGTGCGCCTGCAAACATCTGCACATTTATTTGGAAGCTCTGCTGAACTGATGTTGGCTTAAAATACCTTGGTGAAATCAGTGAGATGACTTTGTAATTAGGCAGCCGTCTATCTCCTTGAAGGCGAGTTGTAAAGGACAAGATTTCCACGTCTTCGGCATCCCCAACAGGTAGCCCTCCAGTTTCTGGAGCCGTCATTTGCATGTGAGACCAACAGGTGGTTTAACCCACCTTTGTAGTTAATCTTGAATGGCAGATCATCCCCCCAAGGGTTTAAGACAGGATATCTGTTTTTTCTCTCTAGCCCTGGCTGTGAATATCTTGAAATTGAAATGGGGAATTGTTTCCATGTCAGTTTACTTCTAAGCCATTGTCCCTCTCTTGTTCATTCATCTCCACACAGCTGGTTTTATTGCTTAACTGCTTTTAAGCTTTTCTCCCTCCCTCCCACCCTCTCTTTCTCTTTCTCTTTCTGTCTTTCTGTATGTTTCTCTCTCTGTGTGTCTCTGTCTCTCTCTGTCTCTCTCTCTCCCCGACTGTCTTTCTCTCTCTCTGTCTATCTCTCTGAGACTCTCTGTCTCTCTGTCTTTCTGTCTCTCTCTCTGCCTTTCTCTCTCTGTCTCTCTCTCTGAGACTCTCTGTCTCCCTCTATCTTTCTGTCTGTCTTTCTTTCTCTCTCTGTGCCTCTGTCTTTCCCTCTCTCTGTCTCTCTCTCTCTCTGAGACTCTGTCTTTCTCTCTCTCTCTGAGACTCTCTGTCTGTCTCTCTGTCTGTCTCTCTGTCTGTCTCTCTGACTCTGTCTTTCCCTCTCTGTCTCTCTCTCTGAGACTTTCTGTCTCTCTCTGTCTTTCTCTGTGTGTGTGTGTGTCTGTGTCTCTCCCTCTTTCTCTCTCTCTCTGACTCTCTGTCTCTCTCTCTGACTCTGTCTTTCTGTGTGTGTCTCTCTCTCTCTGAGACTCTGTCTCTTGCTGTCTTTCTGTCTGTCTCTGTGTGTGTGTGTCTCTGTCTCTCCCTCCCTCTCTCTCTCTGTCTCTCTGTCTCTCTCTGACTGTCTCTCTGTCTTTCTGTCTGTCTCTCTTTCTGACTCTGTCTTTCTCTCTCTCTCTGACTCTCTCTCTGACTCTCTCTCTGTCTCTCTGTCTTTCTGTCTTTGTGTCTCTCTCTCAGTATGTGTGTGTGTGTGTGTGTCTCCGTCTCTCGGTCTCTCTCTGTCTTTCTGTCTGTCTGTCTCTCTTTCTGTCTGTCTCTCAATTTGACTCTGTCTCTCTGTGTGTCTCTGTCTGTCTCTCTCTCTCTCTCAGCATTCAGACACAATTTGCAACAGGTTTTTTTTTCATTTGGCTTTACTGAAAATAGCACCTGCTTTTCCTATGTACAAACATTTGATCCCTGTTTATTTTGAGAACCTCAACCATCGCATTGCCAGAGGCGTGGCTCCAATGATTCCCTTCCTAAAGTTCAACAGTTGATACCCCAAAAGTATTTTTTTCCCAAAAGGAAAACTGGGCTTTCTTGCGTTTTATATTTTTCCCCCTTGAAAACATTTCGCTCCTCACCCAAGAAGCTTCTTCTGGTTCTAAAAAAGCTGAAAGAAAGAAAGAAGGAAGGAAGGAAGGAAGGAAGGAAAGAAAGAAAGAAAGAAAGAAAGAAAGAAAGAAAGAAAGAAAGAAAGAAGAAAGAAAGAAAACCAAGAAAGTCCAAATACCTTTTGGAAAAGTACAACTTTTTGGGACAACCGTGAGCTGGATGATTGAGAACCTCCATAGATGTTCAAGAGTAGATCTTGGTTTCTTCTACTGATGGACCCTACAACAAAATATTACAATGGAGCATGGTCTTGTGCTAAAGATGCCACTCCTTGCCTCTTTCTTCTGCTGCTTCTTTCTTCCTCTTGCACAATATCTCATAGCTATGGAGCATCCATAATCCTCATTGGGCAGGTTGTGAAGACTCCACAACTCCTTACTCAAACTTGGGAATTTTCTTAGACACTCAGACTGACTTCCTGGCACGAATAATGCTAATAATAAAGGTAGAGGTTCCCCTCACACATATATGCTAATCGTTCCTGACTCTCGGGGGCAGTGCTGAGCTCTGTTTCAAAGCTGAAGAGCCAGCACTGTCCGAAGACATGTGGCCGGCTTGACTCAATGCCGAAGGCGCACGGAACATTGTTACCTTCCCACCAAAGGTGGTTCCTATTTTTCTACTTGCATTTTTTACATCCTTTCAAACCGCTAGGTTGGCAGAAGCTGGGACAAGTCATGGGAGCTCACATCATTACAGTACAATGCATTATAATGCTAATACTTCTACATAAACAATATCCCGGCACTCCGCTACCACACAAATGAAAATGATAAAGAAATTGCAGATCTCAAACCATGGTCAGATCTCTCTTTTGTTTTAAGAAGGAAACTAACTCCATTCGCTTTTCTTTACATAGCTGTAGAATCTCACACCACTTTCTCATGGAAAGATATACAGACCTAAACTTTATTCCTGGAAGCCCAGTTACGGTATTTCACAGGCAGAGAGAAAGTTCCCGAAATTCTAGAACCATACAGCCCTAGTGCTCAAATAATTATTGGCGTTTTAGAGTTGTTGTTTTTTCTCTCAACAAGAGAGAACAAGAAATCAAAAGATGTCAATGTTTACTTTGGAGTTTCGCCATGTAGGAGGATCAGTTACAATGCCACTCAGTGTCACTCCAAGTAAACCAAATTTAGTTTGGTGGGGCAGTCAAAGCTCAACGGGGCTGGGATTTTTCATGTACCAATGAGTTCCAATGCATGCTTGTTAGAAGTAACTCTCTAAGTCGTTATATAAACTGTCAAGTCAAGATTGTAGAGATATGGGTAAGATGATATCAAGACCCCCATGGCCCTCTTGAACATACTGATGAGTAGCCGAGAGAAGTGCAAAATTGTGAATCAGGTTTGGTGTAAATGAGCTCACAACATTTCCAGAATTAATCTTCTTCCCCGTCCTGCCCTATTTCTGTATGATTCAGTTACATCAGGGTTAAACTCAAACCTGGGTTTACCTTACAGCCCCTTCTTCTGCACATTGATATAGTAGCAAGGATGGCTAAAATTTGACTAGGCAACTGGCTGATTTGTCTCAGGGATATTTCTGGACATATCCATCACTCGATGGCCGAAATATCAGGTAAGGCTTCCATGAATGTACTAATAATACAAATCTGACGGTAAACCTTTCAAAAGTTTTTCCCGAATGCCATCACTCTGCTAAACAACTGATTCCCACAACACTGTCAAATTATTTACTAAGACTGAATTACTATTATTATTCTCATCCTTCCTAGAACCTTTCTCTTCCCACTTACGATTATAACCATGTTGCTTGTATTTTTACAATCTACATTGTTTTATTTATTTCCTACTGTGATGTGATTGCTTATTAGTAACCCATGACTATCATTGTTGTATCTTATGGTTCTTGATGAATGTATTTTATTTTTCCTTACGTACACTGAGAGCATATGCACCAAAGATAAATTCCTTGTGTCCAATCACACTTGGCCAATAAAGAATTCTATTCTATTCCATTCCATTCCAATCTATTCCATTCCAATCCAATCCAATACCCAGTTTAAATGAAGGAGCATCTCTGTCTGTATCCATTTTTAATGCACAAGTGGCACCTGTACAATGTTTAACAATGATGTCACAACATCTGAAGTGATTGTTCTAGGATAGTTTCTAGTGATCACATCAGATCATTCATATCTCTTGGCCTGATTCCTCAAAATGACATCATTTAAGGAAGATTCTCTCTCTCTCTCTCTCTCTCTCTCTCTCTCTCTCTCTCTCTCTCCCTCCCTCCCTCCCTCCCTCCCTCCCTCTCTCTCTCTTTGCATTATACAGAGTTGACCCAGTTCCATCCTATAAATTCAACCAGCTGGGAAAAGCAGCTGTGCCTACCAAACTTTGGAATCCGGGCTCAAAGTTGACCTCAGATCTGAACTTCAAGCTGCCTTACAGGACAAAACACTCAAAACAATGGAAACAAAACAGGCACCCTGATTGAATATTTGATTTTGAGGAGTGGGCAGTCCTTTTCTCTGGGGATCAGGAGACCCAGATTCCAGGATTCAGGAGAGGTTGTCGTACTCCAGCATTTCCAGAAGACGCAAGGTTCCTAAAGGTACCCAGAACTTTGGATGGTGGCCTACATGACTCATCTCAAAGGTCCCCCCATTTCCTATTTCACCAGACCCAAAAACGAACTCCCCGATTCTCTCCCAAGCGCAAGACTTTCAGCTCGTTCCCACTCTTCCCCTTTCACCTCACTTCCTCCTCCCTCAGCTATGTTACTCCAGACATCTGAGCTCACCCATCATCAAGGGACCTCGGGGATGATCTCCCCTTCCCCTGCTACCCAGGCAACCGGCATCCCAAGTGCTGAGGAATGTGGGACCCTCTGTTACTCAGCTAACACTCCCACCAGTCTCATAATTGCCTGGGCTGACTGGCTTGGTTGAATGATAAGAGTTCATTCACCTTTTTGGCGTACTTTGATTTCCCACCTCCAGTTTGGGAAATCCTCACAAGTATTCCTTATTTTTTTAAGAAATCCATTTAGAACTTTTGGCTTGATGAAGGTCATATGGATCAGGAGCATTTTCAATCTAGGAAGTATTGATAAGGAGCATTTTCAATCTAGGAAGAATTTATAAGGACCATTTTTAATATAGGAAGTATTGATAAGGATCGTTTTCAATCTAGAAAGCATTGATAAGGAGCATTTTAAATCTAGGAAGTATTCAAAAGGACCATTTTTAATATAGGAAGTATTCATAAGGAGCATTTTCAATCTAGGAAGTATTCATCAGAAGCATTTTCAATCTAGGAAGTATTTATAAGGACCATTTTTAATATAGGAAGTATTCATAAGGAGCATTTTCAATCTAGGAAGTATTCATCAGAAGCATTTTCAATCTAGGAAGTATTTATAAGGACCATTTTTAATATAGGAAGTATTCATAAGGAGCATTTTCAATCTAGGAAGTATTCATCAGAAGCATTTTCAATCTAGGAAGTATTTATAAGGACCATTTTTAATATAGGAAGTATTCATAAGGAGCATTTTCAATCTAGGAAGTATTGATAAGGAGCATTTTCAATCTAGGAAGAATTTATAAGGACCATTTTTAATATAGGAAGTATTGATAAGGATCGTTTTCAATCTAGAAAGCATTGATAAGGAGCATTTTAAATCTAGGAAGTATTCAAAAGGACCATTTTTAATATAGGAAGTATTCATAAGGAGCATTTTCAATCTAGGAAGTATTCATCAGAAGCATTTTCAATCTAGGAAGTATTTATAAGGACCATTTTTAATATAGGAAGTATTCATAAGGAGCATTTTCAATCTAGGAAGTATTCATCAGAAGCATTTTCAATCTAGGAAGTATTTATAAGGACCATTTTTAATATAGGAAGTATTGATAAGGAGAATTTTAAATTTAGGAACTGTTCATAAGGAGCATTTTCAATCTAAGTAGGATGCGGTTCCTGAGCGCGCATTCCTTCTGTCTCCGCGCCTTCGCCCCCCTCCACCTAACAGGAAGCTGAGCGGGGGCCCGATCCTTCTCAGGATGCCAGCGCAGCATCCCTTCCCCCCTAACCCACCCTGTCCCAAAGCGTGCAGGGAGGCTCGCTCAGGATCCCCCTTCTTTGCGCCCCTCCGTCACGCTCCTTACCTGAGACGGCCCCCACGGAAGACCCCCGCCCGGCCCGGCTTCCCCACCCACCCCTTTGGGCCGGACGTGGGCGAAGCGCGGCCGGGTAGCCCCGACCGTCCGGCGCCACACCGCTGCGCCTTCTCCTCTCCACCTGCTTTCTCTCTCTCTCGACCACCTAATCGCAGGACGCGCAAAAAAAAAGCCTCCCCGTCGGGCAGAGGGGGGGGTGTGGAGAAACGACGGAGACGGACGGGGACGCCATTGGCTGGCCGAGAGCGCGCCGGCTGCCCATTGGGCGCGGGCGGGGCCGTCGCTGACGAAGGGCTGGGGTTGGCGGGGGAGAGGCAAGGTGGGGAAAGGCGCGCCGCGGCGGCTTTTGTGTGCTCGCTCGGGCGGTGGGGAGCGGTCGGGCCAGAGCTGCGGCAGAGAGCCAGCCAGCCAGCCCGGCAGGCAGGCAGGCAGGCAAACGGGGCAGGCAGCGAGCGCAGCCAACAGGGCTGGTGGACGCCGTCGCAGGCATCAGCGGCAGCGGGCGGGGTTCCCTCTCGGTGTGTCCTATTGCCGACCGGCTCGCTTGTAGTTCCCGCTTTCCCTCCGCACTATGCATCGGAGCGCTCCGCTTGCGCCTTGCCGGGGGCCGCTGGCGCTCCTCTCCGCACCTCGAGGGGCGTCGCGGGACGTGCTGGCGGACTAGAGGGGAGCCCGGGAGCAGCGCAGGAGCCGAGCCCGAGCCGGGAAGGGTAGGGCAGGGCAGGGCAAAGGGGAGCAGCGGGGCTCCAGCCCGCCCGTCCGCCCCTTCGGAGAAGCCAGCCAGCCGCGGGACGAGCCAGCGCGCAAAGGCGAAAAGGGGACTCGTCGGCGCGATGTTGGCCCTGGAGCTGCTGAGCCTGGCTTGGCTAGCCGGCGTGGCGATGGGGCAGAACGAGACGGAGCCCATCATCCTGGAGGGCAAGTGCCTGGTGGTGTGTGACTCCAACCCGGCTTCCGATCCGACCGGCACGGCGCTGGGCATCTCGGTGAGGTCGGGCAGCGCCAAGGTGGCCTTCTCGGCCATCCGCAGCACCAACCACGAGCCGTCGGAGATGAGCAATCGCACCATGATCATTTACTTCGACCAGGTAGGATTCCCCATCCTGGAAGGGGGGGATTTAAGAAGGGGGGGACTGTCGAGGAGAGGGGGGGAAAGCGGGGAGGAGGGTTTTAGGGGGGGTGGGAGAAGGGAGGGGGCATTTAGGAATAGAAGGTGGAAGGGGAGAGATGCCTTCAAAGGGCTCTTTCAGTCAGCCCCGACTTTCAGTTCTCCAGAAGGCTCCCCGAGATTAGCGGGGAGCAGATGGGATAGTCAAGTCCTCAGCTTTAAAGTCAAATTTTCCATTTGAGTGCAACCTGGCTCCCTCCCGCTGGGACTACAAAACCTCTCCATCCCAAGCATCAGGAATGATGGACCTACATTGGGGAGCAGCAGCCCCTGAACCTGGAGGAGTCATCTAACCCAGGCTTAGTTAGTCTCCTTCTTCCGGGAAGAGAGTGAAAAGGAAGACGTAAGGATGGAATCCCACCATCCCAGTGGACAGCTCCCAATGGAAGGAGAATGGAAGAAGGCTGGATGGTTGTAGAGAAAGGACCTTTAAGAAAAGCTTTGATCCTCGCCTGGACAATGTCCCTCTCCCTTTTTCTCTTTCTTTACTCCGTTCTCTCTTTCTCCCCCTCCATCCCGTAGGTGCTGGTCAACATTGGGCTCAACTTCGACTCGGAACGCAGCACTTTCATCGCTCCCCGAAAGGGCATCTACAGCTTTAATTTCCACGTGGTCAAGGTGTACAACAGGCAGACCATCCAGGTGAGGCTGCAGGGCTTCTTCCACCAAGGGGACTTTACTCTTTTTTTTTGCCCTGGATGGGAAAGCAGCCCCCTCCCCAATTTATGCGAATGAATGAAAGGGGCCAACTGTTTTCAATTCACCTGAGAGCTCCAGGGAGGAACTCCCACCCTTGAATGAAGCGAAGTGTCTTTCCGAGTCAGCCTGCCTAGCTCCAGGGCTGCACAATAAATGTTGATGCTCTTGGCAAGGAGGTGTGTGTGTGTGTGTGAGTGGGTAGGTGCACACACACACATTTGTGTGTGCGTATTTTGATGTCGAGGGATAAGCGAGTGTGTGTCAGATCCATCCTCTGCTCAGTGCAGAAATCTTGTGCCAGAAACCATCCAATAAAAGGTAGTGGTTAATTTCCCAGTATGTAATACCCATTCTTGTATGTGGTGTGTGTGTGTGTGTGTATTGGGGTTGCTTTGCGGATTTTGAAATTCAGGTCTGTAAATCAGGGTGGAGATAGTTGACTGGGTTTTTCATTGCAGAATTATACTATACGGGCAAGATTTATGGGAGTAACGTCTATACATACAGATACAGATTTAGAGATAGATAGATGATAGATAGATAGATGAGAGAGAAATGATAGAGAGAGAAATGAGAGAGAGAGAGAAATTTAAGAGATAGATAGATAGATAGATGATAGATAGATAGATAGATAGATAGATAGATAGATAGATAGATAGGAGATATAAAGCGAGATGAGAGAGAAATGTGTGTGTGAGAGAGAGAGAGAGAGAGAGAGAAATGAAAGAGAAATGATGGATGGATGGATGGATGGATGGATAGATAGATAGATGATAGATAGATAGATAGATAGATAGATAGATAGATAGATAGATAGATAGATAGATAGATGATAGATAGAAGCATAGATAGATAGAAGAGAGAAATGATAGATAGATAGATAGATAGATAGATAGATAGATAGATAGATGGATGGATGGATGGATGGATGGATGGATGGATGGATGGATGGATGGATGGATGTTGTTAGTTGCAAAGTCGTGTCCGACCCATTACGACTCCATGGACAATGTTCCTCCAGGCCTTTCTTGATAGATAGAGATATAAAGAGAGAGAGAGAGATGATAAATAAATAGATAGATAGATAGATAGATAGATAGATAGATAGATAGATAGATAGATAGATAGATAGATAGATGATAGACAGACAGACTGACTGACTGACTGACTGACTGACTGACAGACAGACAGAAAGACAGAAAGACAGAAGGACAGATGTTGTTAGTTGTGAAGTCATGTCCGACCCATTATGACTCCATGGACAATATTCCTCCAGGCCTTCCTTGATAGATATATAAAGAGAGAGCGAGAGAGGAGAGGGATGGTAGGTAGGTCGGTAGGTCGGTAGGTGGTAGGTAGGTAGGTAGACAGATGATAGATAGATAGATAGATAGATAGATAGATAGATAGATAGATAGATAGATAGATAGATAGATAGATAGATAGATAGATAGAATATATACTCATACAGTATATTTTCTCACGTACCTGGCCAAGAATAATGCAAAAGTGAAGAAAGGACTCTGGGCCCTTGAAGGCTGAAGTTTAGTCCTACTCTTGATTTTAAAGCTTTCTTGGAAATGGCTACTTTCACGCTTGAGCTCTCTACTGGCTGCAGTAAAAATGAAATGAATAATGAGCCACCCTATTATTTATCATTGTTCATAAATCCGTCTGGTGCCTCAGCTAAAGTCTTTGTCTCACTTCCCACCATACTGGTTGCCAAAAACAGTTGCCAAAAGGTATCCTCCCTAAACTGAGACTTTCTGGTTTATAGAAAAATTAGTGTCGGTGTTCTTCTTTCTCTTTAAGGTCTTCCTGCCTCCAGGATTTTGTGCTATAAGCCAGGCATTTACTTTTTAAAAAAAGCTTCCGACTCTATAAAGTTGGATTTTCTTCCAAGAATACATATTTAATAACGAGGCAGATTATGCTCTTTTACTAACATACAGATTGCATTCATGCAGGGAAATCAATTTTTTCTTTTCATCCCTTTTCTCTTTTCTTTTCCCTTTTCTTTTCTCTTTTCTTTTTTCTTTTCTTTTCTCTTTTTTTCTCTTCTCTCTTCTCTTTTCTTTTTTCTTCTCTTTTCCCCTTTCTTTTCTTCTCCTTTCTTTCTTTTCTCTCTTTTTTACTCCTCCTTAGCATTCCTTTAAATTTTCTCTCAGGAAGAAATTAAGTTTAATTAAGCGAGATGAAGTTTATATTCACAAAAAGCATAAAATACGTTACCCCTGGAAATCCAGTTCTGTGGAGTAAACGGAGGGAGGTCATTTTTAAAACGAAGCGTGGACTAAAACCATGAGCCCCAGTCAGGCCGACTTAGAAGGAAGTTGTATTAATTTCAATGAAGTTCAGGTTTTATTTTCAAAAGTAACTTGTACTGCAGAATACATAGAGACACACTCAGATTCTAGATAGAGAAGGGTCTGGCTGATTGAATTTTGTATCGGAGACAAGGACGTTTCTAATTGTGCAAACTGTGTTTGGTGCATTTATCATTCAACAGTCACAATCCTATTTCCGATCATTGATACATCCGTGGCTCTTTCATCCATTGTCTGCTGTCCTCATAGGGGAATAAGCATTGTGTTTAGACCTGTAGTTTTGCTGTTGTAAAAAAGGAGCGGAAACACCCCTTTCTTGGGAGCTACTTACAGCTTTTCTAACTCATGCTTGCTCCCTTTACGGACTGTCAGACAAATGACGGGGGGAAAGCTATTGTCTCAGTGGAAACCATGTTTCATGAAGACGGTGCTTTTTTAGACCAAGAGGAAATGCTGCCAGGCACTATTTGAGTTTTTAGATCTCTTCGCTAAGCAAAACGTACCAATCCCTGGAAGAGGGGAAAATGTGGCAGTGGGTTTTTAAGCCTGGTTTGCGTTCAATTATCATTTTGCGGAAAAAGTTGGAACAGCCACCAGCAGAACCTGAATCTCTCAGGCGCAGAAATAATGCTAGACCCCCTGATGGGATAAACAGCATATTCCTCACCCTTCAGTTTTTTTGTTTTTTTTTGAGGAACACTTGTCTGCATAACTGGGAACTAATGAAAAGTCGCGTTCTTCAAAGTGAGACAAGATTAGCAAGGCTGTGTTCACACAATCGGTAATTCAATGCGTAATGTGCAAACGTGGCCCAGTTTTAACCTGGGTTTCCTTTAGTCCTCACTCTGGTTTCTTCTTGGTTAGGTGAGATTAGCCTTTTACAAGCATTCAGCCTGATGAGTTAATTTATGCTTCCTGCCTCCCCATGGGTGAATTTTGTAACCAAGTGAATGGATTGTGAAAATGTAAGTTGGGTTGGTTGGTGTGATAGTACCACCATTCAAAGAACCTCAACCAACATCTAATAATAATCTAATAATCTAATAATCTAATAATCTAATAATCTAATAATCTAATAATCTAATAATCTAATAATCTAATAATCTAATAATCTAATAGTCTAATAGTCTAATAGTCTAATAGTCTAATAGTCTAACAGTCTAACAGTCTAACAGTCTTAACAATCTAACAATCTAACAATCTAATAATCTAATAATCTATATCAGTGGCCCCCAATCTTTGGGACACCAGGGACCAGTTCCATGGAGAAAGGTTTTTCCACGGACTGGAGGGGGCGTGGTTTTACATGCTGTCTACCTCCCGCGGATGAGGCCTTGTTGGTTTGCGTGGCCCAGTTGTTGACATGTCGCGAACCGGTGCCAGTCCACAGACACGAGGTTGGGGACCCCTGATCTATATTAATTTAATCTAAGGTATATGCCTCCCAATAACTCTGGAACTCCTTATTTTCAACTACGCCCCGCTCCCAACACACACACACAAATGGAAATTAATCTATTTGGAATCTTGAACTATGGGGAACTTTAGGTTCATGGATTGTCTCCTGGTCTCAGTGGGACTTCCCGAATCTTTGCGGTAGAGCCTTTTCTCTTTCTCTATAAATTCTAAATTTGAAGGGGAAACTTTCTATCTGAAAATGG
>NC_045554.1:41957214-41979714 GCF_009769535.1 Thamnophis elegans | reverse complement strand
AAGCCTGCCCACAGTCCCCACATCTCTGCAGCCCTGCTACCTTTCGAACGTAAGGAGGACTGCCTTATGAGTAAATTGGTAGCAGGCTGTACTTCTGTTCTTTCCCATGCCCTGGGTGCAACATTCGTAATTGAAGGAGCAGCTAATATGTAATGAAGACTCTGAGTGGGTGGAGGGGTTCTATTTCCCCCCGCCCCCGGATGCTTTTAACTAAAAGCATCCCGTCTCTGCCCCGTGCATGTCTGCATTCATTGGGGAAGTCTGCCTTTGTTTCCCTTTTCCCTTTCATTGACGGGGAGGTGGGCTTGTCTTCTGCCTTTCCTTCCAGGTGAGCTTAATGCTGAACGGGTGGCCGGTGATTTCCGCCTTCGCCGGGGACCAAGACGTCACCAGAGAAGCTGCCAGCAACGGGGTCTTGATCCAGATGGAGAAAGGAGACCGCGTCTATTTAAAACTGGAGCGAGGAAATTTGATGGGCGGCTGGAAGTATTCCACTTTCTCAGGATTTCTAGTTTTTCCTCTTTAAATGACTCGCTGACTGGAGGAAGGAAGAGGAGGAGGAGGAGGAGGAGGAGGAGGAGGAGGAGGAGGAGGAGGAGGAGGAGGAGGAGGAGGAGGAGGAGATGGGACAATTCAGCCAGAAGTAAGCCTGAGATTTCCTTACCGATTCCAACCCCTTGAACTAAAGGAACTCGGAAACTGCACACACCTGGATAAGATCAATCCTATCGCAGAAGTTTCAAACTCTGACTTTGAGGTTTTTGCGCTCGGAAGATCTCGGCAACAAGACGGACAGCTGTCAGGAGATGCCCGTGGTGGACGTCTTTCAATAACGTCGCTCTCTTTTCTTTGCAAACAGTATTTACTGTCCTCTACATTTATCTGGTGATGTTGTATCCATCAATTCCTCACTTCCAGTGTGTCTTTTGCACCTTTTGCAACCTTCCCATTCCTCCAGGGTTTTTTTTTGGGGGGGGGGGGGGTGTTGTTGTTTATTTTTTACTTTACACAACCCTCGTACAACGAATCTGGGCTTGTTTTTAACCATTCCACCTATCTATCTATACCCTATATCTATCTATCTCTATATATATGTATATGTATACATATTTTTTACTCTCTCCCTGAGTTTAACCTTAAAGAAAAAAAACAATATTTTTGAATATATGGTGCCATGGTAAGAAGTGCCATGCAAATGAGTGCTAGCAAGCAGACAAGAATACATGGGCATGCACACACACACACACACACACACACACACACACACACACACACACATGCATATATACACACATGTATTTATGCATGTATGTCACTATAATGTAGGTTGAATACATTAATTAGTCTGCCCTATTGCTATGGAAATTGGAGCGAATGTGAAGTTTGCCAACTGCTTGACGTTTGATTGGTTCTTTCTCCCTCTAGTCAACGTATGGTTCAGCTACAGAAAATAAACTGAACTTTTCCTAATTAGCAATAGCGATAGCACTTAGACTTATATACTGCTTCACAGTGCTTTACCGCCCTCTCTAAGCAGTTTACAGAGTCAGCCTCTTGCCCCCAACAACCTGGGTCCTCATTTTGCCCACCTCGGAAGGATGGAAGGAAGGCTGAGTCAACCTTGAGCCTGGTGAGATTCGAACTGCTGGCAGTAGGCAGAGTTAGCTTGCAATAGCGATAGCACTTAGACTTATATACTGCTTCACAGTGCTTTACAGCCCTCTCTAAGCAGTTTACAGAGTCAGCCTCTTGCCCCCAACAATCTGGGTCCTCATTTTGCCCACCTCGGAACGATGGAAGGAAGGCTGAGTCAACCTTGAGCTTGGTGAGATTCGAACTGCTGGCAGTGGGCAGAGTTAGCCTGCAATAGCGATAGCACTTAGACTTATATAATGCTTCACAGTGCTTTACAGAAGGCTGGAAGGCTGAGTCAACCTTGAGCCTGGTGAGATTCGAACTGCTGGCAGTAGGCAGAGTTAGCCTGCGATAGCACTTAGACTTATATACCACTTCACAGCCCTCTCTAAGCAGTTTACAGAGTCAGCCTCTTGCCCCCAACAATCTGGGTCCTCATTTTACCTTCCTCGGAGGGACGGAAGGCTGAGTCAACCTTGAGCCTGGTGAGATTTGAACTGCTGAACTGCAGTTCATCTCAAAAGACATATTGTGACTTGTTAAATAGACTAAACGTTTCCTAATCCACCTCCAAAGACAAATTGGGACTTTTAATGGCCTTTTCATTTCATCGGGTTTTTTTTTTCCCTTTTCTTTTCTTCCCCTTACATGAGAAACCGGCCTGGTTAATGTCAACCGTAGCCAAACCTAGAAAGAAAGAAAGAAAGAAAGAAAGAAAGAAAAACGACAAGAAAGAAACTAAGTGAATACATAAGCAAGGGGGCCACCCCGTGTGCTAGGCGTGCTGAAAATCCAGCCCAAGCGCCTCATCACAGATGGAGCCAGTTTCTTGGAAAGACTGAATGAAACAAAAGTTCAAGGACTTAGCAGTGTAAAGACTTCCATTTAACTGTTTTTGATCTCTGGTTTTGTTCTGTCTCTTCCCATTATTTGGTGTGGTGTTTTTTCAAGAATGGAAGGGAAGATGAGATTTTAGAGACTGTATTTTCAATTTGCAAACATCGCTGGGCTGATTAAGTCCTGAAGTGGGAGGAAGAGGAGGGAGGGAGACCCCTTTCTTCTCTTAAGTGGTCACAGCTGACAAATTTGCCCTCTGTATCCTGTATTATAGCATATAATCTCTCCGTCAAAATCCCATTTTCTACAGCTGTCTTATTAAAATAATAAAATTAAAAAAAAAGAACGAGGAAACCCTTCTGTTGATAGACCTGAAATGCTAGTGTCCATTAATTGCTAGTATTATTTTTGTTTAAAGTATCTCAAAAGATGTAAATTGCTATAATTTTGCAGCACTCTAGAGAGAAAAAAATAACTACTTTTATTATCAAGGTGCAGTTAAAGATAAAACACTTTGGATTGTATTCGAATCATCATGTGAAATAAATAAAAACAACAACCACTGCTGGAATAAATAAATAAACTGATGTCTTGGAGGAGACGGAGAAATAAATAGACCTGAATCTCCTTCCTACTGTACTGTTCTGATTTTCTTTGCCTGGAGGATACAGATCAGCCCTCAAGGCGGAATGATTCCTTGATCAATCTCTGGATAACCGCTGGACGTGAACTGCCAGATGTCTATTTGTAGCCGTGACAGGGGCAATGGCTACTATACAGTTAAAATAGAATGGATTTTTCTACCCTCCCCTTGCAGAAGAAACCCTGGGTTCCAAGAACAAATTTAATTAGCTCCTAAGAGGGCAGTTAATTCTAGCTTAATAAGCAATGTTATTCTTTTTATGCTGGCTGTCGCCCTCCCTTTTGTTAGCGAGAAGAAGTGTCTTTGTTAATAGCTCCCTTCACAAGCGGACTTGAGCACGGGAAGTGGGTGTGCGGCAGGAGAGAGGGATGATAAGCCCGTCCGTCTGAGAAATCTTTTGAGTGGACCAGAATGACAGGCAAATAACGGTGGCAGCTGTTGTGTCTCCCTGCTGAAATGTGTTGGTTCTATGTGGTTTTTTTTTTTTTTTTCATTTTGCCCGTTTCTGAATGATGTGCAGCTTGGGTGGGTTGACTGAGTGCTCAGCTCACTTCCGATACTTCACAGAATTCAGGCCCCGAGAGATGTTCCTTCTCAGTGGGTATCTACTCCTCCTTTTCCTCCTCCTCCTCCTCCTCCTCCTCCTCCTCCTCCTCCTCCTCCTCCTCCTCCTCCTCCTCCTCCTCCTCTTCTTCCTTTCCTCGTCCTCATATGACATCATTCTGTGTTACCCTCCATGCTAAGAACTAAATGCAACATATCATCTGAAGAACATGGAGAAGCCAGGCCATAGAATTTCTTGTCAGTCAAGAGTGAATGGATAACTACTATTTCTCCTCCCCCCTTCTTCTTCTTCCTCTCCTCCTCCTCCTCCTCCTCCTCCTCCTCCTCCTCTTCTTCTTCTCTTCTTCTCCTCCTCCTCTCCTCCTCTTCCTCTTCTTCCTCTCCTCCTCCTCCTCTTCTTCTTCTCCTCCTCCTCTTCTTCTTCCTCTCCTCCTCCTCCTCTTCTTCTTCTCCTCCTCCTCCACTCCTCCTCCTCTTCTTCCTCTCCTCCTCTTCTTCTCCTCCTCTTCTTCTTCTTCCTCTCCTCCTCTTCTCCTCCTCCTCTTCTCCTTCCTCTCCTCCTCCTCCTCCTCTCCTCCTCCTCCTCTTCTTCTTCCTCTCCTCCTCCTTCTCCTCCTCCTCCTCCTCTTCTTCTTCTCCTCCTCCTCATCTGACTTGTCATTCTGTGTTTCCCTCGTATTGCAGAATTTAAGATTCTAAGAACTAAATGCAACATATCATCTGAAGAACATGGAGAAGCCAGACCATAGAATTTCTTGTCAGTCAAGACTGAATGGATAACTACCACTTTTTCTCCTCTTCTTCTTCCTCTCCTCCTCCTCCTCCTTTCCTCCTCCTCCTCTTCTTCTTCTCCTCCTCCTCATCTGACTTGTCATTCTGTGTTTCCCTCATGTACTGCAGAATTTTAGATTCCAAGAACTAAATGCAACATATCATCTGAAGAACATGGAGAGGCCAGACCCATAGAATTTCTTGTCAGTCAAGACTGAATGGATAACTACTACTTCTTCTCCCTTTCTCCCTCCTTCTCCTCCTTCTCTTCTTCTTCTTCTTCTTCTTCTTCTTCTTCTTCTCCTCCTCCTCCTCCTCCTCATCATCATCATCATCATCATCTGACTTGTCATTCTGTGTTTCCCTTATGTACAAACTCAGAAAGCACCATGGACCCCTCATTTCAACCCCGAACTACAAATATTCCCCTTTCTTGGTGTCTTCTCCTTCATCTGGTGGCTCAATGGGTCTGGGTGTCAATCCTACCCTTTGGGGAAGTCTTCCCATACTGAGGAATAGAGTTTTGAACTGCTGGGAGAGCTGGTCCATTTCTTCCAAAGGAGAAGATAAATGTTTTCCTTCAAGTTCCTGATTCAAAAAATGATGCTCATTATGCCTCCTACCCTGATTTCTTAGGCAACTTTCTAGGTCTTGTCTCATCTCAGTACAAAAAGTAAAGCATTAACCATGATGATAAAGTCTTCTTTTTCAGCATTACTGCAGTAACAAGCATGCAATGTTTTCTAGACTTCAATGCTACTTTAGAAGATGGCTACATATGATGTCTGGTTTATGAATAATTTGTTCACAGGCCTGTATCTGAAATAGTTGGGTGAACCCTGTGAGCAAGAAAAGAGGAGTTGTAAATTCTTCCTATAGGTCCACTTATTTTCCAAAGCACAAGAGGGGGGCAGGACAAGAAACAATGGATGGAAACTAATCAAGGAGAGAAGCCACCTAAAACTAAGGAGAAACTTCCTAACAATGCAGACAATTTGCCAGCGGAACAGAAGTTGCCTTTAGAAGTTGTGAGTGGTCCATCACTGGAGATTTTTAAGAGGAGACTGGATAGCTACTTGTCTGGAATGATATAAGGTTTCCTATCTGAGCAGGGGGTTGGACTAGAAGACCTCCAAGGTCCCTTCCAGCTGTATTCTAATTCCCCACCCCTAAACATCTCCCAATGCTTGACTTGCTAATTCCTACCACAATTTTATTTATTTGTGCTAACATGAAACTTATACCGATTATAACAGCAGTTAAAACTTTTCAAGCCCTAACAAATGAAAGATGCTCAGTTTTGAGTCTTACAGGACAGGAGCAAAAGCTAAGAGAGCATGTTTAGAAAAAGATAATAATTATACAGTTTCTTTTCTGCACACTGGGCACCTTTATGCCCAAATACCTACTGCATGGTGAAGGCTTTGCCTTCCGAAGTTTGTGAGAGGGTTCCAATTTCCAATTTTAATAGATTTGTATGCCGCCCAATCCCAAAGGACTCCGGGCGGCTTACATAAAAACAGTTTAAAAGTATTTTAAAAAGTTTAAAATGCAGGACAGAAACGAGTTAAAAGAAAGACACAACATGCACTCAATCTTAATGGGGCTGAAGATCAATCTAGATCAACAGCCCCAGGCCTGCCGGAACAGCCAGGTCTTAACAGACTTACGGAAGGCCGAGAGAGTGGGGAGGGTCCGGATCTCAGGGGGTAGATCGTTCCAGAGGGCTGGGGCAGCTACAGAGAAGGCTCTCCTCCGAGGAGCCACCAGACGACACTGCGTAGTCGACGGTACTCAGAGAAGGCCCGCCCTGTGCGATCTTATTGGGCGCTGGGAGGTATGTTGCAGGAGGCGGTCACGGAGATATCCAGGTCCTAGGCCATGTAGGGCTTTAAAGGTAATAACCAGCAGGAGGTTGAAGGTTCAAAACCTTCCCCTATGCCAGGGGTCAGCAATCTACTGCTCTGGAGCCGCATGTGGCTCTTTCATCCCTCTGCTGTGGCTCCCTGTCGGCAGTTGGCTCCACAATTGATAGGGCTTTTGGTTAGGACCTTTGTGGCTCTACGAGTGTTTAAGGTTGCTGACCTCTGCCCTATGCTGTGCAAACAAGGACTCCGAGAAGCTCATCACATCAATGGTCCACTAAGCCATTGACTAGGCTGGGTGTCTATTGTTGCATGAAAAGGAAAGGCAATAACTAAGTTGCAGCACACTGTTATTCAGCAATAACAAAAGAATTAAGTTTGTACTAGGGGGGTGTTTGCACCATAGATAAAATCACAGACTAATCAACCATAATTTAGCTTAACGCAACTGTGCAAATCCAGCCATTTATCACCCGGTGTGCTGTAGGAGTCTAGCAAATTGGATTGATAGCCCACAGCACACACACACACAGAACGGGACACCTCCACAGAGACATGGAGATATAATAACGGTGCCTACCTCTATTGATTAATAGCTAGATGATAAAAAGTGCGACATCAAGAAAATATAGAGATATTATGAATTCCCTCCCACTGTCCGTCTTTCTCGGGTTTTTTAAAAACCGGATTTCTGCAACGTTTCCATCTTTGTGGACTCCAGGTGGACTCAGCCTTCCATCCTTCCGAAGTGGGTAAAACGAGGACCCAGATTGTTGGGGGCAATGTGCTGATTCTGTGCTTAGGGAGGGCTGTAAAAGCACTATGAAGCGGTGTATACAATACAATACAATACAATACAATAGCAGAGTTGGAAGGGACTTTGGAGGTCTTCTAGTCCAACCCCCTGCCTAGGCAGTAAACCCTATACCGTTTCAGACAAATGGCTATCCAACATCTTCTTAAAGACTTCCAGTGTTGGGGCATTCACAACTTCTGGAGGCAACTTCTGTTCCACTGATTAATTGTTCTAACTGTCAGGAAATTTCTCCTTAGTTCTAAGTTGCTTCTCTCCTTGATTAGTTTCCACCCATTGCTTCTTGTTCTACCCTCAGGTGCTCTGGAGAATAGTTTGACTCCCTCTTCTTTACGTCTAAGTGCTATTGCTAAGTGCTACTTGTGGACTTTCTTCATATGCAGAAATGTAATTTTTTCCCCTTTTCTAAAGTTGTGCGCATATGCACAGCTTTTTTAGGTGCAAATGTGCATGTGCACGGAATTTTTTGCTTGCCGAACTGGCAGTAATGCCGGCAGCAACTCACCCCTGAGCTGGAACTATGACACCTAATCTAAACATTGTCAACTCCTTAACTTCTTGGGATTATCCATTCCCTTTCTTGGGAATGTTACAGAACTGGTTTGTGACTGCTTTCTTCTTGAGTCTCTTTCGGCTTCCCAATCTAGCCAAGAACCCTGGGATTTGCAGGAGATTCCTCATGGAAGTCATGTATTTATTTTGTTTCAGAAAATTTATATTGCTGCCTATTCACACAAGGTACTCAAGGCACACGGTACTCATTACACTGGAAAGCCAAAAGGCTGGGTTTGAGACCCAAGCATTGTGCGATGGGGTGAGCTCCTGTCTTCGCCTATCTCCTGCCCACCTAGCAGTTCGCAAGCATGCACGTGCAAGTAGATAAATAGGTACCACTTTGGTGGGAAGGAAACAGTGCTCTGCGACATGATGTGGTCACATAATTGCAGAAATCTTTGGACAGCACTGGCTCTAGGGCCCTTGAAATGGAGATGAGCATCACCCCATATAGTCACTTAACGACTAGGGGAGTAAAATCCTCATGGATTCCTTCCCTTCCTCATTACATTTAGTTTCCAAGCCAGATTTGACTAGATGCTGCAATCTGTTGCATCCTGATTAATTAATAAACAAGGACTGCAATATAATGCACAGAATAAGTATCACTACAATAAACCAGCTTTGTTTTGGAGTAAACATTAAAAAGGGTGAGGGTTCTGATAGTTGAAACCAAACCAAATTAAACAATGTGCAACTTCTAAGTGAACAAGGATTGAGCCAAATATATAACTACCCTTCGGAAATACTGATTTCATAGTAAACACACATGTGCTATATTAACATTTCAGCCGTATTTTATGGTTTCAACATTTTCTTCTCTGCCTCTTCTGTTTCTTTGTTGCTTCTACTGATTTTTCTTCCCTTAAGGTATGTGCTAGTCGTTCCTGATTCTAGGGGGCGGTGCTCATCTCCGTTTGAAAGCCGAAGAGCCAGCGCTGTCCGAAGACGTCTCCGTGGTCATGTGGCTGGTATGACTCAACGCTGAAGGCGCATGGAACGCTGTTCCCTTCCCACCAAAGGTGGCTCCTATTTTTCTACTTGCATTTTTTACGTGCTTTCGAACTTCTAGGTTGGCAGAAGCTGGGACAAGTCACAGGAGCTCACTCCGTTACGTGGCGCTAGGGATTCGTACTGCCAAACTGTCCATCTTTCTGATCGACCAGCTAAGTGTCTTAGCCACTGAGTCACTGCATCCCTTTTTTCCTTTCCTTAAGGTGTTTTTGTCTCTCTCCCTCTCCCTCTCCCCCCCCTCTCTCTCCCTCTCCCTCCCTCTCTCTCTCTCTGTGTGTATGTGTAAGCTGCACTGTCCTTGGTGCTGAAAATTCTTATTTTTCACAAGCTTATATGTTACATTTAATTATTTATCTGCTCTCCCCTTGCCGTTTCAAAAACCTCTGAATTGTGAGCCTCCTCCTCCTCCTCACCAGATATTTGTTGTTTGATGAGGGGTGGGTATGAGACATGTGACCTCCCAGGATCCATTTTAATTTGATATACAGTTTGCTTTTCCCCACTGGGAGGAATTATTTTAAGACTCTCTGCAAGGAAAACAAAACAGAGCAAGGAAGAGCAGCTAGAGTTTAATGCATTTCCTTATTTGGTTGTCCCTCCGAAGTCAAAGGACATAAAATAAAACCAGATTCTCCACAGGTTCAGAAACAAAAAGAAAGTCTTTTGAGGAAGAGGATTGAAAAGGAGGAGGGAATTGGCTAGAAGGCCCAGAAATTGATATCTTCAGACTCCCAACCCCGCTTTTCAAAGCAAGATTAGAAGCCCATGGAGTCAACCTCTTGCTGTTCAACCAAGAAAAGGACTCTGAGTTCCTTTGAAAAAAAACATATGCCTTTGGTATAGGCACTAAGCAAGCATTAAACAATGATTGACAGGATAAGCTTTATTCGGAGTCCAGCCTTTTTAATGGGACCTGCATCCAAGCATGGATAAAATTCCAAGTAGCAACCTGCTCGCGTGTCCTGGAATATATTATGACGACAAATGTATGTAAATCCTAAATTCCGTCGAAATGGAAAGAAGTGCCTTAAAAGCCACACACAAATACGTAGGTGGGATTCACAGCAGCCAACCCTTACCAGGTTGACGAAACAATAATTGCTGTTTTCACACAACCAGCTGTCACAGCAGCTAGGCTTCCCCCAATATGATCACACCCCAAATGTCATTTGTAGCATGGCCTGTAGTAGGGTATGGCTTTAGTCTTGTGGTCCCTTAAAGACAATCAAAGTTGATTTCTGTCTTTATCTCTAAGCTATCTTTATTGTATCCCAATCCCTGTTCTCTCTGTCTCTCTCCTTGAATGAATGAGGTGTGTTGTGGGAATATGCAGATATGAATGCAAAGAAGCAGGAAGGGGTGTCGTTTTTGCTCAACCATTTCAGATTCCATCTTCCCTCTCTTAGGAGCATAATCATAGCAAATAGCTTTATGCAATTTAGTCACTGTTGTCCATACCAGGGGTCAGCAATTTCTGGCAGAAGGAGGAGGGGGAGAGGAGGAGGAGAAGATGATGATGATGGTGAAGAAGAAGGAGGAGGAGGAGGAGGAGGAGGAGGAAGAAGAAGAAGAAGAGGAGGAGGAGGAGGAGGAGGAGGAAGAGGAAGAGGAAGAAGAGGAAGAGGAAGAAGAGGAAGAAGAGGAGGAGGAAGGAGGGGAAGAGGAGGAGAAGTAGTAGTAGTAGTAGTAGTAGTAGTAGTAGTAGTAGTTATTGTTGTTGTTATCCATTCAGTCTTGACCAACAAGAAATTCTATATGGGCCTGGCCTCTCCATGTTCTTTAGATGACATGTGCCATTTAGTCCTTAGAATTTTAAATTCTGCAATGCACAATGGCCTAAGATGATAAAATGATTTCCTGTAATTGCCCAATGAATGAAACTCAAGATTTCACAAGGGCTGGGAGAAAAATAAACACACCTGTTTCTTTTCATAAGAAACCTGAATGCACTTGAATCCACATATCAGATAAAACAATGATACAACCTTGTAGCCATCGAAAAACAAAAAGCTGCTCATTAAAATTAAGCAACAAAACCAAGCATTACAAAAAGCAACAACCAGAGTCCATGCTTTTGTGGGAAGAATGAGCTTTTCGAGTTTACCACCAATCCTGAAGCCTAAGCCATCTTTTTTTGAAACAACCACTCTCACTTTTCATTCCTCCCTTCCTCCTTCTGAACCAAGGCTTGCTCCTAATTGCTCTTGTAAACATCCCTGACCTTGCTCTTGGCATGTCCAAGCAGACCAGGAGGCCATTTTGGCACAGCTTCAACTTGCCATGTGAAAGTCTTTCTAAATAGGTGACCTCCTTAATTTGCTAGTGAGCCTCCAGGGTTCTCTGACTCACAGAACAAGAATCTCTGCCTTGGATTAATTTCAGAGGGGAGGGGAATCGTAGAGCTGTAATTAGCTGAGCTAAAGAAGGGCTGGGGGCCTGCAACTGATCTACATGTTGTGGCCCGCCAGCAGATTCGGACAGTGGGGAGTTTGGGGAGGGACATGGGCCAGTCCTGGAGTCTGGGGAAGGCTCTGATGAGGGCTCTGTGTCAGAGGCAGAGAAGGGGCCAGAGCCGTTTGAGAGTTATCAGCTTCCTTCGGAGTCAGGCATCAGTGAGGCAGACGAACAGCTGGAGCCTGTTCCCAGTGTGCGCGTGCGCAGAGTGGCCAGATGATGGGAACAGCTAAAGAACAGGGGTTGACTTGGGAGTAAGGCCACAGGTGGATGGTGAATGGCCCCTCCCATAGGAAGTAAAAGAGAGTGAATGGGGAAGGGTGTTCAGATGCTCGGCAAAAGGTTCGTATTTATGACCATTGCTGTGTCCCAGGTGTGGAGCAGGTGAAATTATTGTTATTATTTACTACCAGTTCTGTGGGCGTGGCTTGGTGGGCATGGCTTGGTGGGCATGGCTTGGTGGGCGTGGCAGGGGAAAGATGCTGCAAAATCCCCATTCCCACCCCACTCTGGAGCCAAGGTGGCGCAGTGGTTAAAAGCAGCACTGCAGGCTACTGCTAGATCAGCAGGTCAGCGGTTCAAATCTCACCGGCTCAGGGTTGACTCAGCCTTCCATCCTTCCGAGGTGGGTAAAATGAGGACCCGGATTGTTGTTGGGGGCAATATGCTGACTCTGTAAACCGCTTAGAGAGACCTGAAAGGCCTATGAAGCGGTATATAAGTCTACTGCTATTGCTATTGCTATTGCCAGCCAGAGGTGGTATTTGCCAGTTCTCAGAACTACTTAAAATTTCCGCTACCGGTTCTCCAGAACCTGTCAGAACCGGCTGAATTTCACCTCTGGGGTGAAGATAAATCCTATTTTCCGAATTAGGACAGAAAATGAGGATCATATAGAATAGCTCCACTGAATGGGCAGAGCCTCTAAATATTTTCACCTCCGGATTTTCATAACCAGACTGGGGGTACCAGAAAGATTTGCTTATCTATCACTGGGGCTTTTGCTTGTCACTCCCCCCTTCCATCTCAGCCAATGTCCATCTGTGCACACTTTGCTCATGATGTGCATGAGAAAAAAAACCCTATTGCCTTTAAACCCTTGGCTTTGCAACACGATAGAGGCCTTAATCTCGAAAGCCGTGCAGCAAATTATACAAATATAAGCTATATAATCTGGGCGTGCTACTCCTAGGAAGCCTATAGCTCTCCTTCATTTTACTGGTTGATTATAGGAGCCTTTGAAACCTCCCTTCACAGTGAGATCCTGCTGGCAAAGGCCCAGAAATTCATTAGTCAAACCCCAAATCATTATGGTTTTATTAGACTAGGTTAAGCAATCTACAAACTCAGCACGAATCAGAGAGCTAGAGAGAGGCGGGTGGGGAGAGTAAAAAAAGAGGAAGCAGATATGGTAAATATCCCCACATGATTGGGAAAGGAGACTCCAAACATGAGAAGCATTAATTTGTTATTGATCTCCATTTACCGCATACACATGACCACTTCTGTACCTGATAGTTGATAACCTGGATAAATTAGGAGGGAGTTAACGGTTTTTGGTCCTACAAAGCTTAAGAACCAAAGCTTGAGGGCTGGGGAAAGACAGAATAATGACAAGTCGGAGGAGGAGGAGGAGGAGGAGGAGGAGGAGGAGAAGAAGAAGAAGAAGAAGAAGAAGAAGAAGAAGAAGAAGAAGAAGAAGAAGAAGAAGAAGAAGAAGAAGAAGAAGGTGGTAGTATTCCTTTTACTTAACCCAAGCAAAACTTTGACCAAAGGAAAAGAAAAGAAAGAAAAGAAATGGACTTGCCATTTCAGGGAGAAGGCAGTGGAGACCGCCGGAGAGCACATCAAGCATGCTCTATGGTGGACGGCGCCGGGACTTTAAAAGCAACTTACTTAGGCAAGGCATGATTTGCTGCTCCCAGATCAGGAGGTGGGAGAATCATGTGCCTCCTTTGCATAAGGAATTTTTCGCCTTTTAACCCTTGCTTAACTCTGAGCAAGGGTTAAAAGGCGAAAAATTCCTTATGCAAAGGAGGCCCATAGTTCTCTCGCCTCCCCCTACAGTTAGCATAAGCAGACTCAGAGTCACTGTGACTCTGGAGTCTGACAGCAACTACCTTGGCCTTTTTAATTATTTTAAAAATTCTTTTCTTTTTCTCATGACACTGGTGAGGCCCCGTCTCCCCTGCCTCCTCTGACTGCACATCCCTGTTTATGACCATTGCAGCATCCCCATGGTCACACAATCCAAACCCAGGCCCTTGACAACTGGCTCATATTTGTGACGGTTGCAGCATCAAAAGGCGACTAAGAGAATCACCTTGGGTATCCTTCTGACAAGCAAAGTCAGCGGGGAAGCTGAATTCCCTTCGCTAACAACTGTCACGATTCGCTTAACAACGGCAGCAAGAAAGGCCATAAAATTGGGGCCAAACTCGCTTACCGTAACTGGCTTGCTTACCAACATAAATTGGGGTCGTAAGACGAAAACCAGCTGTAATTCCAGGGATGGGCTTCAAAAATGTTAACAAGGGGTTCTCGGCCCGGTTGCTGGGAAGGCGTGGCCATGGTGGGTGTGGCCTAGTTGGCTTCCTGCACCATGGCAGGGGGGAGTGTTTTTGCCCTCCCCGGGCTCTGGAGGTTTTCTTCGATCCTCCGGGAGGATGAAAATGACCTCCCCAGGCTCCAGAGATCTTCTGGAGGCGGTTTCTGGCCTTCCCAAACTTCCAGTAGACCTATTTTTCACCCTCCCCAAACCTCTATGGGCACCCTGCACTTACTTGCATCCAAAATAAGCCAGGTAGGAACTCCTGGGAGGGGAGGGGCAAGGTGGGCGGGGCCAGCCATGAGTGGGATTTGGGGGTTTTCTGAATTGCACAGAATCTTAGCTAGAGGTTTTCCCAAACCCCTGCAAACCCCCGGCAGCCCAGCCCTAATAATATTTCAATCCAGGCACCTTCTTCCTCCATTTGACCTGATTGGTGCCAGGGGGCGTGCCACACACACCTGTGTGCATTTCCAAGAAGATTTATCAGGGAAAGGATTTTGGAAGCTCGGTTTTCTTCCATCCTGGATAAAGCCCCCTCCCCCAGCTCCCTGTTCCCTTTCACCAGTCTTTAATTAGGTTTCCTCCCCCTCCTCACCTGCCCAGCCCAACTTGGTAAATGAATAATGTTTGGTGCCATTAGTGTAGAGTTTGGGGGGGGGTCTTCTCTCTCCCACACTCCCTTACACTTTTACACCCGAAGGAAACCTCGGTGCCTTCACGCAAATGAGCCTGAAGGGAGAAGCCTGGGGGAATTCGGCGTGCTATCTTGTTAATGGTAATGAGCGGCCTTGATTGATTCCTAATGTGAAGATAATGACTAAAAGGGGAAGGGGCTCTTTTTTTAAAAAAAACATCCAGTTACCTTCGTTAAGCATATTCAGAGAGTGGGGAGGCGGGGGTTGGGGGGGTGAGGGGAGGCTAAGAAGTAAATCAGCTCCTCTTCGTTTGGGAGGACACGTCTGGCTGCAAAAGATGAATTAAACAATTGAGGAAGGGGTTGCTGTAGAAAGCAGTTGGCCTCTTCATGCCCCCTCTTTGAATCCCCCAGCAGAGATGCCACAAAGATGTGGGCCAAAGAACCCTGGAGCCCATGTTCGAGCTATGTGCGTTCGGTGGCACAGTGGGGTCGTTCATTGAAAGGTTCATCCTTCCTTCCTTCCTTCCTTCCTTCCCTCCTTCTTTCCCCTTGCTTCCTTGGTTCCTTCCTTCCTTCCTTCCTTCTTTCCACTTCCTTCATTCCTTCCTTCCCTCCTTCCTTCCTTCCTTCCTTCTTTCCCCTTCCTTCCTTGCTTCCTTGCTTCCTTGCTTCCTTCTTTCCACTTCCTTCCTTCCTTCCTTCCTTCCATTGGAAGAAATGTCCTTCTGGATTCAGTTCCAAGTGGGGAAAAAGATACTGGAAACATGGAGGCTGCTTGGAAAGGTGATTTAATGGTGGACAGGATCACATGCCTTGGAGCTCTTGGGTGAAAAGGAGGGTCACATGCTTCAAGATGTTGGGTGAAGAAGAAAATGCTGAGAGTCCTTGAGTTTTATATCCTCTGCTGGGCCTCACTTCCTCTTCCTGACCCTGTGTAAGAAATGTATTCTGATTGGTTGTCAGAATCCCAGGGGTGGGGGTGGGGTCTTCGCTAACTTTGTAGGCTGTCCTGAGACTCAAGGTTTTTTTTGCCTTGCTGGCTGATGTAATTTTCCAAGGTGCCATGTGGTGAGATGGGTAGCGAGTTAATCCTACCTTTCTTATGTAGAATAGACAGGCCTTAATGGCCCATTGACAAAGGTAGGGCAGAATTTCTGCCTCTCTGAGTTTCTACTTCTCTTTCTAGGGGTAATATTCTGCCTTTTTAATATTTCCTAAAATATTTCATTTTCTAGGACAGGGGTGGGTTTTAACTTCCGACACTTCCTTCCTTCCCTCCCTCACTCCCTCCTTTCTTTCCATCACCCTCTCCTTCCTTCCTTCTTCCTTCCTTCCTTCTTCTGTTTATTGTATCAAGAGCAAAATTGCAGCAAAAATTTTAACAAGTCGAGCTGAGCCATGATGAAATGGACTTTTCATCTCCTGTTGTCCAGTTTATCCATGGTTTCAGTTTTTACCCACAATAAAACCCTATTTGAACTCAACTGGACAATGACCTCATTCTGCAAATGACTCAAGGATGAGTTTTTGGTCACCCAATGTCCAGCACAACACAAGTCTTTTGGCTTGCGGTATCACAAGCCATGGGCCCCCCTCATTGATCTGCCTCGTCTAGCTGCATCCAGATGAGTTGGGTATCTTTGGGTGTAACTGTGGAATGTGTGAACACATCACCACACTATGGGCAGAGGTGGGTTCCTACCGGTTCAGTCGGAGCAGAGGTGGGTTCCTACTGGTTCAGCCGAGTAGGTAGTAACTCGGCCAGCCACGCCCCTGAACCAGTTCTTTCCGTGGCGCCATAGGAACCGCCATCTTGTTTTTTGCTTCTGCGTATGCGCCGAACCAATTTTTTAGTACTTCACGCAAGCACACAGACTGTCCCTGAGTGAACCGGCAGTAGCAGCAGCCGGAACCCACCCCTGGGTCAGAGGTCACTGCATTTGCAATCGGGAATTAGATTCTCAACATTTACACCCAGGGGTGGTATTCACTTACCTGCCTTCTGATTCGCAAATGCGAGCGCATGTGCCATCATGCACTCATTCTTCCCCGGGTGCGCTTTGGCTTAAAGAAAAGGTCCTAAATGGGATGCCATAGAGTTGGGGCAGGTGGGCGGGACGATTTCCACAACCGGTTCGAATGAACCGATCCGAACCAGCCGAATACCACCTCTGTTTCCACAGCATGCTAGTCCTGAATAGGAACTGCATGGCCAATCTCTCCAGGGTGCGATCTCAGCTTCTTGATACGGGCAAAACCATTCTCTTCTTTATTACTTTGCCCGACGGCTGAAAAACGAACAAGAGGCTGGTTTTTTTTTTTTTAATATGCTCCTGGAGTCAGGAGACTGGAGATCTACTTACAACCTTGCAAGGCCAACAACATTTTTTTTAAAAAAAATAATAATAATAACAATAATTCGAATAAAAGTCTCACCCTCCAAAGTGCCGATCCCCTGGAGACCTGGGTTCCTTCTCCTTTGCTTTTATTTCGGTCTCTGGTTCTCGGCGGGAGGTGAGGTCCACAAAAAAAAGCTAAGCCTTCCAGTGTTCTCGGGGTTATTGCCACAGTTATGTATTTGATCAGACATCCCGCTGTAAATGTTTTCAAAGCCCCAGAAATGAAAAAGAGTTTGCCCTGAGGCATCTCTTCACAATCCCGTGCCTTGTCTCCGAGGTGGAGGTCTACTCCCGTATTCTCCAGCAAGAGAGAATGATGGGGAAAACTCTTTCTACCATCCGCCTTGGAAGCAATCTACAATTTCAGAGACGATATCTAGTTTCAGGGGTGGGCTGCCATGAGTTCGCCCAGGTTCGGGAGAACCTGTAGCTAATTTTATGGCCAGTTCGGAGAACCTCCAAATCCCAACACTGGCTGGCCTCGCCCACCCTACCTTTCCCACTCCACCCTGCCAAGAGTCTTCACGTGGGTCGTTTTGGATGTGAGGTAAGTGGAGGACCCACATGGAGACTTGGGGGGGGGAACTGGCCACCCGGAAGTTTTGGGCCCATTTCCAGCTTCCGGAGGGCCTCGGGACCCTGGGGGAAGGCGGTTTTTGCCCTCCCAGAGACTCAAGGAAAGCCTCTGGAGCCTGGGGAAGGCAAAAACGCCACATGCACACACACAGATGCACACACACACACACACACACACACAGAGTGGTGCAGGAGTCTGGCTAGGCCACACCCACCATGGACACGCCCACCCAGCAACCAGGCAGAGAACCCATTGCTGAAATTTTTGAAACCCACCACTGCCTAGTTTATCTAACATTAAATAAACATTTTGTTAAATGTTAAATATTTTGCACTGCAGGGTTGGCATATACGGCAGTCTCCGACATATGACCACAATGGAGATCAACATTTCCATGGTTAAGTGAGATGCTTCTTAGGTGAGTTTTGCTCCATTTTATCACCTTCCTTGCCACAGTTATTAAGTGCATCACTGCAGTTGTTAAGTTGAATCTGCTTCCCCGTTGGTTTTGCTTCTCAGGGGAGATCGGAAAAGGGGATCACACGCCCACATAACCATTTGTCTGAACTGGTGTTGGGTTTCCTGCCTAAGCAGGGGGTTGGACTAGAAGACCTCCAATGTCCCTTCCAACTCTGCTACTCTCTTCTCTTCTCTTCTCTATTGTATTCTATTCTATTCTCTATTCTATTCTCTATTCTCTATTCTCTATTCTCTATTCTCTATTCTCTATTCTCTATTCTCTATTCTCTATTCTCTATTCTCTATTCTCTATTCTCTATTCTCTATTCTCTATTCTCTATTCTCTATTCTCTATTCTATTCTCTATTCTATTCTCTATTCTATTCTATTCTCTATTCTATTCTATTCTATTCTATCCTCCTATTCTATTCTATTCTATTCTGCTCTACTCTACTCTATTCTTCTTTGTTTCTTAATTTTGCTTTTCTGCTCACCTGGCATTTGGGAGGGAGGGATCCCGGAGCAGGAGAAACATTAAATAAATGGAATGCAAGATTCTTTTCCTCCCTAAGAGAACCATCCATTTGTACAACATTAAGCAATGAGTGCTTTGTGACAGTGCGAAGGCGGCCTTGCCACCTTCATAATTCTTTTGTCAGTCTAATGCCTGGGTGGGCTTTGCTACAAATCCTCGCAGTGCAAAGAAATACTTTGGGGAGCCCAGCCCCTCCCTTACCATTTCTCCTCTGCAGGCTATCTCTGCTGTGGGAAGGGAAGTTTTTTTTATTACAAACTTAAGATTTCCCCCTACAGATATCTTCCCCTTGGAACATGGTTTATTCTTATCGTGATTCAAGAAGAAACAATCACTTATGGCTGAAATGCTAGAAGTTACAGGAATAATTTGAGCACTAAGTTTAATGCTTGCATGTTTATCCATACAGGTAACCCTCAACAGTTCATTTAGGGACTGTTCAAAGTTACAACCGCACTGAAAATAGTGACTTATGACCGTTTTCCCCACTTACAACCGTTGTAGCATCCCCATGGTCACCTGATCAAAATTCAGGTGCTTGGTGAATGACTCATATTTAAAGTGGTTGCGAAGTCCCGAGGTGATCGTGAGTGCTCCATCACTGGAGGTTTTTAAGAAGAGACTAGACAGTCACTTATCTGAAATGGTATAGGATCTCTTGCTTAAGCAGTGGGCTAGACTAGAAGACCTCCAAGGTTCTGTTCCGTTCTGTTCTAATTTTCTACTCCATTCTACTCTGCTCTGCTCTGCTCTGTTCCTAATTTTCTATTCTACTCTACTCTTGCATTGGCATCCTTCAGTCTCAAAAGACTATTGGCAGGCCAAAGTCCAGAAATCGTTTCACTAATTTATCTGCTTTTAAATCCCACCTTTTCACCCATGTAGCTTCAGACAAAGGGTACCCCTTCCAATGCACCAAATATTGTAAGCGACCTCTATACATCCTGGAATCTAAGACTGTTTTCGCGTCATAATGTGTTTCCCCTTCTACCACTACAGGAGGAGAGGGAGCTTGAGTAGATGGCCTTGTGCTAGATCCCATTACAGGTTTTAACAAGCTACAATGGAATACTGGGTAAATTTTCGCTAGATTACCTGGGTTTCGTATCTCCAACGAAGGCGTAGAAATGGATCCAGGAAAAGTAAAAGCGGTGTTGGATTGGAAACCTCCAAGTACCCGCAGTACTACTGCCAAAAAGTGGTATTGTGCTCTGGAAAGAGGTCATAGCTGGAGTGTCCTCTCCAGCATAAGACCTGGGTAGATTAATATGGAGGATAGACTGTTACCCAAGCAGCAGATCCCCCCTCTCCACATGGCTGAAATAGTCCAATGGAATAGCAGAGCCGATACAATTGGTTCCAGCTGCATCACAGGAGTTACCAGAACATGGTTGTACACAGTCATGAACTGATTCCAGGACTCCAGCTCTGGATTTTGCCTCAAGGTTGACTTCTGAAGCCTTTTCCAGTAGTGGATATAGCCACAAGGCAGCGGAGGTTTGTAATCAGAGCTTCCCTTCTCCTAGAAGATGGTTCTGCTGCTTTATATGCTGTTGGGGAATAGAGCCTTCTTCCACCTTCAAAACCATTGGTTCACCGACAAATGCGGGCTCGACAAAAGTGCGCCGACAAAACCGCTGGGAAAAACCACGAGTTCGAAATCGCACCGATGAATGAGCGCACAAGCGCGCCGACAACAGTGCGCCGACAGAAGCACACTCTAACCCTAACCCTAACCCTAACCCTAACCCTTACCTTAACCGTAATCGCGCTTCTGTCGGTGCTCTTTTGTCAACACGCCTTTGTGGGTGCGTTGTCAACGTCGCGGTTTTATCGCCACGGTTTTGTTGGGCGCGCTGTTGTTGGGCGCGCATTTGTCGAGTCATGAAACCATTGACCGTCTACTCTTGTAAGCCTGGAAAGGGGACCTTACGAGGCTGGGAAGCTAGACTCCCTTAGTATTGTTAACTTAACAAGGGCTCCGGATCCAATGGCGATGTCCATTTTGCTCTGCGGATTCATGGAGAGCTAACCCTAACCCTAAGTGGAATTTTCCCCAATGGGATTTTCTCATGTATTTATGAAATGTACATAAGGCTGGCTCAAAAGGCGTGCCCCCTTTTAATGTTAAATGTTCAGTTGAGAACTGTGGCAAGAAATGTCACAAAAGGAATCAATTGTCACTTAACCACTATCTTGCTTAGCAGACAATGGGCTTAGTTGTGTTCGTAAGCCAAGAATTAACTTGCATTGATCTCTGTTGTCCTAACAGTCTTGGGTACATTAACAGGTATGACTGTTTAAGAGATATATCAGTAGCTGGATAATCTATAAATAAACCATTGAGTTCCCCCTTCCCTTTCTGAGTTACGTCCCAATCAAAATGTACCGTAGGTGCCTTCTGCAAGGCAACAAATGAGGCCATTTTCAGCAACGGTAAGTGCAAATTGGTGCTGTACAGCAGCAGCCGTTGTTTCAACCAAAAGAGCAAAGTAATTGTGATATATCGGGGGTTGATAAAAACCGAGTCCATTAGCGGAAGACCGTTTATGACATTACGACTTAGAAGATGGGTCTTGCCTGCTTCCTCTTTTGCTTTCTTTGTCTTTTGTGCTCATAAAGCTGACTCAGCTTGCAGCCAAATCGGTGCATCTCTATAAATTCCCACCATCAAACCATCCCCCAAAGTTGAGAAATGTAAGACAGCAAATGGGGCGAGGGCTACATTCAGGGACTGGCTTGATGAGACACACACGGTTGAGACATATTGGCGGACAAATTGGCCAGCGTTGGCTTGAAGATCTGGCTGATTTGTTTTTAGCGGATAATGAAAATAGAAAAATGGAAATGGGCGTTATGACGGTTCACCAAAAAAAGGGCGACCGACTAAACCACGGTGACAAAACTGTGAGTTCTAAACCACGCTGACAAATTAGCGCTGAAGGGCGCCAACAACAGCGCACTGACAGAAGCGCGCTCTAACCCTAACCCTAACCCTAACCCTAACCCTAACCCTAAACCTTACCTTAACTTAAATTGCGCTTCTGTCAGCGTGCTGTTGTCGGCGCGTTGATGACATTGTGGTTTTAGCGCCGCGGTTTTGTCGGCGCGCTTTTGTCATGCGTGCATTTGTCAGGTCACGCGTTGTGATGAGCACGTAGTTTGGATGTGTGATGACCTGTCTAGAAAGTGTTGGAAGAAATGTCCTTCTGGGTTCAGCTCCATGTGGGGGAAAAGACACTGGAAGCATGGAGGCTGCTTAGAAAGATGGTTTTAATGGTGGACAGAACCGCATGGCTTGAGGTCCTGGGGAAAAAGGTGATCACATTTGGGTGAAGAAGGAGGAGGAGGAGGAGGAGGAGGAGGAGGAGGAGGAGGAGGAGGAGGAGGAGGAGGAGGAGGGGCGAGGGAGGGCCTGGCAGGGCTTTTTATAATCTGTTCAGCCCCACCTATCTGCCTCCTGCTCCTGTGCAAGAAATGTATTCTGATTGGTTGTCAGCCCCATCTATCTGCCTCCTGCTCCTGTGCAAGAAATGTATTCTGATTGGCTGTCAGACTCACATGGAGCCATGCAGGGGCAACTCTCTAGGCTGAGTCCAGGTTTGGTTGAATTCTCAGATGCCATGTGGTCAGTTGGGTGAAGGGCTTATACTAGCATGCCTTGATTCCAGCCCCCTGGAGTTGATGGGGTGGAGTCTTTGTTATGTGAATTGTCTGGCTTGGCATCTTAATGGCCCATTGACATAAAGGGGGGAGTCAGGAAGCTGCAGGAAGTTTCTCTTTAAAACCTTTCTCCTTTTTCACATCCAGGGAAACATAATATTCTGCCTTTTCAATATTTCCTAGGATATTTCATTTTTCTAGGAGAGGTGTGGTTTTTGACTTCCTACAAAAGGCTAAAGTAAGCCAGGAAGAGCTACGCTGGTCCTTCACGCAACTTGAGGTCCGGAAGTTACGGCAAAGCTTGTGAGATAATAACAAAGCATGAGCAGGAGTCAGGTGGCATCTGACAGCCCTTCCTTCCTTCCTTCCTTCCTTCCTTCCTTCCTTCCTTCATTCATTCATTCATTCATTCATTCATTCATTCATTCATTCATTCATTTCAATGTAGCCAATCACCTGTCCTTCATTCCTTCATTTCTTCATTCATTTATTTCAATTTAGCCAGTCATCCGCCTTTCATTCCTTCA